>NW_010179807.1:6922-20947 GCF_000695765.1 Mesitornis unicolor | reverse complement strand
ACTCCAGATCAGCGTGGGTTTGGTGAATGCCGGAGCAGCGGGTGCTGCTGGGCCTGCCAATGTCAGGCGGTACTGGCAAGCGCTGAGCCTGGCGCGAGGGGGCGAGCCTGGTCATGCCATGCCTGACAGAAATGGGTCTGCCAAGCACTCACTAAGGAGGTGCAGTGTCGTAGGTCACAGGAGTAACTTTGGGAGGTGGCTCGTGGGACGTGGGGTCCAGCGCCTTCCCACAGAATGCAGGGTTATTTTCCAACTGTACTGCAGCTCGGGGTCTCTCAAGACGGGGAGCGCGCCTGCAGCTCAAGAGCCACAGCTCTTCTTCCCCAGGACTCAACAGCAGGATAGTGCTGGTGCAGCCACGATGCTGCTCTGGCCGTAGCTTTGAATTAAAATCACACCCGTGCAATCAGTCCTGGCCTGCTGCTGCATCAGGAGCCATGAGTGGCTCTGTGTCCTGCTTGTCCTTGACACAGCTCCGTGCCAGTCTCACTTCCCTGCCACAAAACAAGCTGCTGGTGCAGCCAAGCAAGGAGTAGGTGGAGGGGTGTCAGCAGTGCTTACTTAAAAGCCTGCTTAATGTTGCTGCTCTAGTTCTTCCTGTTAATCCAGGAGCTCTTCGAGGAACAACCGGGTGTTCAGCAGTGACTGTGCTTGGACTGGAGCTTGGTGGTGTGCAGGAGGGACGTGCTGGTGCGAGGAGTGGTCCCTGTGGCCTCAGGGGGGGGATGCCTGAGGGCTGCAGGGCCTCATGTCCCTGTGAATGTCACCATCGCGCCTTCAGGAAGAAGCACGTGAGGGTGAACCGCTGATGGTAAAACAGGAAAATGTGAGCAGGGGCTGTGTTTGATGGCAGCGTGGGCATGGGGAGGGGGCTCAACCCCAAATGCTTCTGTGTTTCCTAAGCAGCTGCTGTTGGGACAGGACTCGGGTGAGTTCCACGCTGCGACGCTGTGAGCAGGAGGTGGTGACTGGGGGACAGCCCTTCCTCACAGCACTGGCACCTCCATCTTGTAGTGTCAGGAGCTCCCTTAAAATAAAACCCTGTGTGCCTTAGCGGGAGGTGCTGGGGGAGGTCCCTAGAGCAAGGGGGACCCCAGGATGGGCAGCAGAGGACAGCAGCCCCTCCCCAAACCTTTCCTGGTCACCTGGGTAGTTTCAGGAGGCAGAGTCGTGTCTCTGTTGTGGGGAAGGAGCCAAGCCCTGCGACCGCAGTCACGTGGCAGGTGGTGGCCTTTGGAACCTGGCTGTCCCCACCTCACCTGCGCCTCTCCCAGCTCCGCTGTGCTGGGGTGAGATTCGCAGCGATGCAGTGCCATCGGAGAGCGCGGTTTGCCAACAGTGTGGTAGTGATGTGGGGCTGCTGCTGTGGGGTGGGATGTGGTGAGAGCAGGGTGTGTGCGGATGCTGCTGGTGGGAGAGCCCTGGGAGGAGGACGGGCAGAGCACCTCCAGGGAAGTTGTGCTGAAGGAGGGAGCTGGGACCCACCTGGTGAAAGGCTTCTGGAGAGCAGGAGCAGAGCAGAAGAGGACTGGGATGCTAGAGTATCCTGGGGGTTGGTGGGGAAGGCACGAGCAGAGGGATAACGTCACCGAGAGGCAGCTCTGGGCTGCAGCAGAGGGATCTGTCTGCCTGCATGGGGGCCGTGCAGGACAGGTCATCAGTGTAGGATGGGGAGCAAGTGTTGAGGCTCAAATAGAGCAAAATGGATGTGACGGTGTTATAGGAGTATCTGTTGCAGACAGACGTGCACAGCGTGCCCGCAGGTCTCACCCCGTGACAGCTGGTAGCAGACACATGGAGGGAGGGCACAAAATGGAGCCAGGTTCAAGGGGACCTTCCTGGGGACAGTAGTGCCTTTGAAGACCTGGGAGCCCAGGCTGATTTAACTGTCTTTCCATTCCCTTTTCCTTAGAGCTTACAGATACGGACTGGCCGTAGTTGCATCCCGACAGCAAGTTGTTGTTATGCTGCAGAATGCACCTTTGTGACTGGGATGTTTCAGGGGACACACTGGATTGTGGCGGATCCTGAATACCAGCATGGCTTAGGGGATACTCCCAGCAGAGGAGGCGTTCATAGCTGTGAGAACTGAGTAGAACCAGTAGGTTTGGCCAAGGGAACCAGATCTGAGGGCATCTGGACCGGACTGGAAGGATGCTCTACAGAAAAGCTTGGTGGGTTGTGTGGGAGCATAACACGCATCCTGTGAGCCAAGGACATCTGCCCCGTACATGTCTCGTACACCTCATAGGTTTTCCTGCAAAATAAACGTGCACTTGGAAGCTTAGATAAAAAAAACAATGTGGTCTTGGAAGGACTGTTGTCAGCTTGACAATCTGAAAGCAGATGCTTGGGATTATTTTCTAACTCATTGCTTGTGTGGTCCAGAATAGCTCACTGGTCTTCAGCTGGTCATTCTGGGTGCCATGCTAGCTAATGAGCCTTGGGAAGTATAGGTTGTTTCCTGTCTCACTTCTGCTCATACCAGACAGGTTATCGTACGCTGAACTCATTTCGTTCTGTTGTTTGTGACTTGGAAATTTATCACCTGTGTAACAATGATACGTTTCTGTTTCGGGAAGGGGCATCTCCAGGAGAAAAACAAAGAGGAGCTGATATAACTGGCTTCAGGCACTTTGAGACTAACAATCTGGTATATGGGTAGAAGCAGAAGATACTTCAGTTAATATAATTCTTAAATAATTCCCTGTATTTGTATCTTTCTTTCTTTAGGGAGACTCCTACCCACTGGCAGCCTCTGCCAGGCACTAAAGCAGCCATGCTGGTCAAAGTGAACAGTCTGAGGCAGGTACAGAGCTCTTCAAACAGTTCGCTTCAGTTGCAGAGTGCTCCGGAGGCCAACAGCCAAAAACCTCTTCCAAAACCAACTATATATGCTCAGCCTCAATCCACGTCCCAGAGCCTCGAAGCTACAAAGCAAATGCCTACAGAGGAAACAAAGCAGTCTATGCAGATCAAAAAGACAGAGAATGGTGGGTTTTGTCTAGTGCTGATGAATGGTCCGATTTCTCAAACACCTCCAAGGAGCCAGACCAGAACCTCCCAGCCTGCATCCCCTAAGTATGCCTCCCCTGGACCTATATATGATGAGCCATCTTTAGAGTCTCCAATTTATGATGAGCCACCAGTAGATATGGACATTGAAGGCATCAGTATGAGTGGGATGTCTCCACCAAGGCTGCCAAGCAATAGTGTAAAAAAGCAGCTGCAGCCAACCAAATTATTACAGCATCCGGGTATGCAACAACAGCAAGCTGCAAACAAAACCACAAGAAATCCGTCTTCCACTGAATACAGCCCAGCTGGCAGAGAATATATAAAACACATGGTCAACATTGACCAGTCTTGCAAACCCTCCCATGCTTCTGCTGCAGCAGCTGATGCCTCTACTAAACCTGGTCAGCTTACTTCAAAGGACAGCTTCAAGCAGCCTTGGAGAATCCTGGAAGCCAACATCCTCAAGAACATGGAAGCCCACCACAGTCTGCAGGACAGCCTGCATACTCAAGAGTATCCAACTGGTATAAGCCATCAGGATTCTGGTTATTCAACTGGCCCTTCTCCAAGCTTGAGAAAGAGGAAAGGAAGGAGGCAAGGAGCAGGTCAAGGAAGACCTGGCTCTGTGGGCAGCAGCAGCGAGCTCATGGCTTTGAATGATAAACTGATTGCTGAAATGCGTGCTGTGGTGGGCAGGTCAGTGGCTTGCAGAGGAAGCAAAGCCAGCCTCAATGCTGAAAGTCTGGAGAGTGGCAGCCCAGCAGAGAGCAGTAAAGTCAGATTTCAGTCTGACCACTTGAAAAAATGCATCAGCCGGAGCTCGAGGGACAACATCTCCACTAGTAACAGGTCTCTGTATCAACAGGGCCTGGAGAGCAGGGGCAGCTTTCCCAGTGATGTGTGTGCTCCACAGGATATGGTGAGGCAGAAGAGGACTTTTGAGAAAATAGATTCTTTAGAAAAGAATTTGACCAGCCAGACAAGTTTGGCTTCTACGTGCCACTCCTCCCAGGTACTTTCCAATCACACTGGGTTGAATTGTGTGCCGTTGCTGGGCTGTCGTGGTGCAGAGCTGAGGACCTGATTTGCTCCTGGGTGGGTTTAGTGGATGTGCTGCAGGCAGAATGTGTCTGTGCCTGCAGAACAGCAAACGGCTCACAAAGCGTCACAGCTTCGCAGGTAGAGACCCCATTTCAGTCCAGTGGCCTGAGAGGAGGGAGAATTGCTTGTATCCAGCAACCCCTCAGCGCTGCGGGTAGCTCTGCTGTGTTTCTTGGGTAAATTTGCTGCCTGATCATTTTACTGACGCTCATGTCTTTGGTAGCCCTTGCCAGGTACAGAATACAGGTGTCAGGATTTGCATGGCCACTTGGCAAAGTTTTCTCTTCTTTTCTCTTTCTTCTTTTTCTGATAGTTCCTCATATTCTGTTCTCCCTTCTGATCACTCCTGAGCATTGAATAGAAATGTTCAGAAAACCAATGACAGTGACTCTAGCATCTTCTTGTTGGAAATAGCTATTCTAAACCCCGTTGAAGTGCCTGCACAACTGGAGTATTTTTTCTCTAGAACACACTTTTGCAGAATTTACTCTGACATCTTTTCTCATATCTGGATCTGCAGGAACCTCCTGCTTCGTGGTTTTCTCTTTTTTTTTTTTTTTTTTTTTTTTTTCTTTTCCCCTAGAACTTGGAAAAAGAGTAAAGGCAGGAACCAGCAATGGGATTGTAGGGGCCACAAAGGTTAAAGGCGAGAAGGAAACAGTGCTCACAGTACTGTAGCTCTCTAGTCTCTGCTGCCTCCTGGAGTTCCCACCCACCTCCTGGGCCCCTGTGGCTCTGCAGGAGCTGAGAGGTGAAGAGTGGGGAGGAACTTGGCTCCATGGTGTGTGCTTGGTGCCACAGAGCTGTCCTCCTGCTCTGGGAGTCAGCCTGGCTCCTGTCTGGGCTGTCCCCTAGAGCTCTGGAACAACTTGGACAACCAGCCCTGTTACTCCATGTCCAAACGCTTCCCTTGGGGACAGGATCAGTGTGTGGCTGTGCCAGCCAGGCTTTGGCAGAACCACAGATGTCGGCCAGCAGTTCTGCACAGAATCGCGTTTTGTACAGATTCACCACTTTGCAGTTGCTGATAGCTTCATGACTCACTGTTGATAATTTTTGTAGCAGAGTAAGGAGTCATCTAAGCCACTTTTAACACATCTGTTCTCCATTGCAGCCTGGGACAATAGAACTGGACCCCAAGCAGGAGAGCAGCGGCCAGGCTGGCAACTGTATAGGATATCACTTCCCTTACAGTACCCTACGGAAGCCCATCTCTCAGAGCAGCATGGCAGACTGGGCTTCTAAAAACCTGAACATGCACACGCAGGGCATCTTCCGGCGAAGGATTTCCATCTCCAACATGCTGTCCTGGAATGGTGGCTCTATCAAAAAGCCAATGCTCATCACTAGCAACCGCACTATCAAGAAAGAGGCATGCGAGATGTTCAAACTGGTGCAGAGCTACATGGGAGATCGCCAGACTCGCATGGACCGGAATCACGTGGCGTTGGTCACGGTCACCAAGTGCTGGAGCGTGCAGGGTTTACGGGATGAGCTCTACATACAACTGATCCGGCAGACAACAGACAATATGTGCTACCGAAGTCTGGCATGGGGCTGGGAACTGATGGCCATCAGTCTGGCCTTTTTCTCCCCATCACCCAAATTTCAGTCTTACCTGGAAGGTTACATCTATCGCCACCTTGACAGTGATGACAACAGTAAGTGCCTCATGCACACCCATGCTGTCCCCAGCAGCATTCTGGTGGGTTGCGCCACTTCTTCAGGGTTGTCTGGTTTTTGAAACACCAGGTAGTCACCAGCCAGTGCTGTGGTTTCCATCAGTGAGAGCACCATGCGCTGGGCAAGTTTGTCCTTCCATGGTGGGGTGAAGCTGCCACCAGCTCATGTCCCTGCAGTTCTCACTTGTGTCTGACACAGAAATGTCAGCCCTAGGCTGTGCTCATCTCACCAGCCAGCACGGCAAGATCAGCACTTGATCAAAGGAGCTGATTTGGAGACCTGCCAAGGGCTGAGTCTCTTTGGGTCCTCTGAGAACATGATTTACTTCAAAGTTCCTTAAAACAGGCAAAAAAAAGAAGTAAATGATAATACAGACCGTTTTTAAGGGAGCCATTGCAAACGTTACAAATCGGTCTTAGCTTGGCAAATGGTCAGGGATCCTGACGGATGCTGGCTTTTGTTGTGAATAGATGCGATTTATCTTTCTTTCAGAAGTCCTGGAGAGCATGCCAACACACATGCAGTTATTACCCCAAATTTAAATTGCTGTAGCATCCTGTGCAAAAACAAACAAAACCACACAAAGCCAAGTGCCAGCCTGTAGAGTATTTATTGGTTGATGTGTCACTATTTCAGCAGTGTTCACTGTGTCTTGCCCAGTCTCACATGAGAAACCAGAGCCCATATTTCCAGAGGAGAATCACCCTGCCAGTACCAGGGCCCAGGCAGCAAGGAGAAGCGAGCTGAACTCTTTGGGTTGTTCCTTCTGCTGGTATTGAGGCAGTAAGTGTATTTAGGTGTAAGCTTGCGGGCTGGACCCCCTTTTTGACTGTTTGGCCATTTGGAGAAGTTGAGTGATGTTCTCGGCCCCTCACTCAGGTGCATTTGGAGCTGGCTGTGGTACAAGACCTTTTCCCGAAGCAGACCTCTTCACACTGGAGTTAGGCTGGGTACCATGCCAAAGGGCAGTTCTGGGCTGTGGTATTTTATCTTTCCACATTATTAACCCATAACTTCTTTTAAATTTGCAGTTGCCCAGCGCATCAAGGAGCTTGTGGATCTGAAAAGCAAGAAGAACTCAAAATCCAGGAAAAAGAGGAAACAGAACACAGAGGATGAAGGTAAAGGGAGGCACAGCATGTAGGGAGCCGTGAGGGAGGACCACATTGACCTTGGACAGGTCGGGGTGCTGAGCTCTGCTGAAAATCAGAACTTTTTTTTTTCAAGTGCATAGACTTAGGTTCCAGAAACTTTACTGCAGGTTGCCGGAGTGACAGTTTTGAGCAGAGCGTGGATCAGCAGTGAAAGTGGCAGCTGGGCAGCACACGGGACAGGTAGCAGTGTGATGGCAGGGGGACACCCTTCCATTCACAGTTGTGTGTGAAAAGGGATCTTAATTTGGATGCAGTCCTGGGACTGTAACTCAACTGGTCTGCGTACGCCGCTGAGTTTCCCATAGCACATTCCCGTGCTCAAAGCTGTACGAGCCAGTGTGTTGAAGAGAACCTGTCTCAATTGTAGTAATGGAATTTGCAAACCACCACCCAGCCTGAGGACCTTCAGGGAGTACACTGATGTCTAGCAAAGAGCACTGCCTTTTTTCTGTAATATTGGCTTCCCCTTGTCCGCACTTCCTGGACTCTGCAGTGCAGGGCTGGCGATAACATCTCTGCCAAATGAGCAAGAGCTCACGTATTCCTCCAGCCTCAGGCTGGCTGCAGGATACTACTACTTTATCTGGCTAAAATCTTGCTAGACAAAGTCCATTCAAGTTTTTTTTTTATATTGCTTTCAGGAAACTCGAACCAACCCTCTGCATTCGTATCAGGCAGCACTTGATATCGTGTGGCCTCGATGTTTTTTAGTCTGGCAGAGCTGGAGTCCAGCTTTCTGCACTGCTGAGCCCTATGTGATGCCAGCAAGCAGGCATCTCAAACACTGACACTGCAACTGCCCTCACCGGCAGTGGTTCCCCATGTCGCTGCTTTCCAGAGGCGGCTGCGAGCCTGGGAAGTGGCCGTGAAGGCCCTTTGGTCAGAGCCCCTGCAATTAGAGCTGCTGTGTCCAGTGGGATTTGTAGCAGAGACCTGAAATTACACAGATGGATTATAGTTCTGCTAGGGATAGGTCTTTTTTTTCCTTTCCTTTTCAGGCCCAGGAGAGTTCAGCCCATTCTGAGCCTTCAAAAAGTAATTTTGCTTGTGCTCAGAGAGACTCTGGTATCTTTACGGGACAACTCCCCAGAGTTGCTCTGCACAGGGCGTGCTCTGTCTGTGGGCTGAGCAGGCTCTCCTGGGCAATTGCTTGTCTGTGTTGCATGTGCTGGAGTTGTGCTTAGGAGGACAGAGGTAGTTTTTACCTAAAAATAAAAAATAAATTTAAAAGAAGAAAAGAAATATATATATATATATATTAAATGTTATGAAGAAGACATGCCAGGACAGCTTTATAAATTTTCCAGAATGAGGCACTTGAAAGTCTGAAGTGCCTGTGTGGCCTTGGCCGGGGCTCTGGTGACGGGTCACTTGCTGTTCCCTTCCCTGGACCCCCTCTGCATCCTGGCACACAGCAGACCAGCTCTGGCAGCGACCTGAAGCTTTAGAATAAATCAACTGGTCTGCGGGCTCCTGCTGGCTTCTGCAGAGCTGGCGAGGGGCGCAGCAAAGGATCTGGGGGGCCAGCAGGTGACTTAAGCAGCTTTTTTGCAAGTGACCGATAGCGCACAGGATTTTTTCTGGTGTCTGACCTCTGGGCTGTGCCTGCAGCGAGGGGGTTCCTGCAGGAACAGCCAGGTGCTGGATGCTGCTGGTTGGAAAGGTCTGGCTTTTCCTCGTACGCCTACATCTGCTCCACCGGCCCTGCTTGCTAGACCTGTGAGGGGTAGGTAGGGTGCAGCTCCCTGAAGTCACAAGGCTGTTGTGAGAAGAAGTTCATTAGTAGGTCTGAAATTCTGATGTGCTTATGGATGATGTAGCAGCAATTTAGCAGAGAAACCCACAAGGAAATTAAATGTGCTGTCTTCAAACAGAACTGTAGATATATAGGCATGTGTGTAAGTCTACCAGTGAACAAAGGAGTTAAAGCAGTGATTTTTTCCTTTCACTTCCTTCAGTGCAGAGGCTTGTAAGTAAACACTTGGGTGAGTAAACATTTATCATCTGGCATGCACCCAAAGAAATAATTTAGAAGTTTCCCACACTTACCTCTGCAGTCTTCATCTTCTAGCGTAATTCTCTGTGAGTAAATGAAATGTGAAGGTGGTGCAAGGTCTTTTGTGGATCAATAACCCTTGAAAGGCAGAAGAATAACAGCTAGAAATGAACGATGTGTTTTCAGAAGTAGGATTGTCTGCTGATCCTGCAGGAATGTAAGATGGGTTTTGAGTCTGTACGAAGAGGCAAATGATGAGTTTTTTTTTTAACTTCTTTTAAATTTTGCAGTTGCCCAGTGTAACTGGAGTTGTGCAGTTTGCAGTTGTCCAGTGCAAGAAAGAAATGGGACAAATTTGAAGAAAGGAGGTCTGTCTGCTGATGATTAATGGTCCAGGTGCAACACTGCATCAGGGCATCTCCCACTTGCTGTTAGCAGCAGATTTTCACAGGAGAATACTCATTTTTCAGACATCCTGTACCTGTCCCTTACCCTCCTGGTGGCAGACACAGGCAGCTGACTCGTGCAGCACTTCGGGCTGATGAAGCGCGGCATTTCCCATGTAGGAAATGATGACAGAGCAACATTGCTGGGATGCAGAAGGATGCGCTGTGGTGTGAGGAAGAGGGGCTAAAACACTGCTGTGAAATGGGGGTGCCTGGGCAGATCAAAGCTGGGAGAGCAAAGCCTAGCTGAGCTGTTCAGGAGGCATCGATGAGCACGGCGAGATGGGACCCTGGCGGGAGAGCGTGCTCTGACTGTGCCAGGCTGGGTAGAACAAAGAAATACCAAGACAGCAGCTTCTGCTGTGCTAAAATACGCATCCTATGGCCAGGTTCTGAATCCACATTGTTTGCTGCATTTTTTAAGATGATTTTTGGCAGGGGAGTGTTCAAGTCTGAAGGTATGTTCCTGTGTGTGCCCTGCCTGTATTTTAACTTATTATTAAGGGAGAGAGTCTTTAAGAAGCTCCTTGCATGTATTTCTAGGCCAGCACATAGGAAATTATTTTCCTTTACAAACTATTTTTCACTGTGTGGGTTGTTAGTAGTTGTCTGTTCCCAGGCTCCTGGGGCTACTCCGGTACCACAGGAAATAACAGCTCAACTTGGATTTCCCGGGTTCGTGATGTGCTGAGGGAAGGCCTTCAGTGTTGGCCCGTTCCGGCCCGTGCAGGACGTGCTGCCAGTCCCCGTGCGGAGCGGGGTGAACCAAGGAGCGGAGGGAGTACCTGGCCCATTGTTAGGAGAACTGACCATGTGTGGTGAGGGCAATGCCAGGAGCCAGTCTCTTGCTGAACATTTTAAAAGCAGCAGGTGGTCGAGTCGGGTTTGGGAAAACAGAGGTTAAAGCTAAATTCTGCTCCGCTCCCTTCTGTTTCCCTCTCCAGCTCATCATTTGCCTCCTGCCCTCTCTGCATCCCCTTTGCCCATCTTACTCTGCACATGCCCTGGGAGCCGGGAGCGCTCTCATCGGGGCTGATGACTTCTGCCATGTAGCAGGGAGTCTGCACGCTGCACATTGCAGGTGCGAGCACCTGTGGGAGCCGTTCATTCTGTGCCAGCCACGGCAGAGCCCAGGTCACCCCATTCTTCAGGGCTCCCTCTGCTCTTTTGGCAGTTCAGTGATAGATCCAGCCTCTTACGCGCGGGGCAGGTTTAGTTTTCAGTTTATTTGCTTGAAATTCGGCTGGCTCCACGCATGGCCCAGACAGTCCCTTCTGGGTCAGAGGCTGCAGCTTGGTTGCCACAGGACAGGATGCCGTGCTGCAGAAAGGGCAGCCTGGATCCCAGGATCAAAGAGTTTTCTGGGAAAGTCCAGAACAGGCTTCAAGCAAACGTGTCTGGCTGCTGTGAAAAACATTTCCCATTACTTGTTCAGACTGTGATGCATAGACACAGTCCAGTGTGTCTGGAATTTCCTCCTTTGTGAAGCAGATGACACTTTGCATTGGGGTGTGCTGCACATTTTAACAGAAGCTGTAACCTGAAATAGCAAAGCAGCTCACTGGGTTTGTTTTCTTTAATCTTTAGACATTTCCAGTATAAATCTGGTGTGGGATTAGCAGGATTTTTGCATATGGGGAATATTTTGCTTTAGATATTCCCAAGAGAGAAAAATTCTTAAAACGGACTTTCTTCCTTTTGCCGGTGGGATAGGGGGACGCTATTTTACCCCCTTTGGTGTTGCTCCAGTGTCCTGGAGAGCTCTGCTCCAGCTGTGACAGTCAGGCAGGTTGACAGAGGCAGGGGGGGCTTGTTTCGTCATGGGGAGCCAAGGGCTGTGGATTGTCTGCTGGCTCAGAGGAGACTGGAGAAGAGCACAGCTCTCACGTTTGTGAATTGTTGCTCTGCTTGGCATGAGCTTCTCCTCCCTCTGTGTTGAGAGGATTTGAGGAACTCCAGGCCTCCTGCCCAGCTTACCTAAGCTGCAGGGTATGTGAAAAGCTAATCTGAAATACGTAGCAACTGACCAGAATGTCAATTTTAAAAGCCACAAGTATTTTGAACTCTGCTGCAAGCTTTGAGTCTGGCAATGAATCAAATAGGGCAGATCTATTCACTGCTTTCAACAAGCAATTTGGGTTTGACTCAAAAGAACAGAAGTCCAACAGTTTGGAAAAACTCTCCCAGCAATCAGTGCTCTGTCAGCGCAAACATTTCTCTTGGTGTCACACGGGGGTGAGCTCTGTGAATCCTGACTCCTCTTACCCGCAGAGTTCACTGAACCAAGTGCAGCCAGAGCAGCTGTTCCTGTAGAGGGCTGCAGCTTTTGTGGTGAAGCTCCCAGATCTGGTTTTCTTCGTATGGCAGAGCAGTCCCCAGCCTTATGGTACAAGGTTGGGTTGGAGGAGGCTGCAGGCAGGGGAGTGAGAAAGCCTTCTGCAGGGTGTGGGGAAGGTGAGAGAGACCCTGCCACCTTCCCATGTCTCTGAGCTCACTGAGCTCACCCCTGGGGCTGGGGCTGGCCACACACCTTTCTGTGCTGCTGCCTCTCTCACTATCCCAGGACCGCAGCTCTTGATTCATAAACAATTTGTTTAAAACACTTAGAAATCTTCCCTGGCAGGAGGCTGGCTCTGTGTGCATTTTTACTGAGATCTGGCAATATATAAATACCCAGCCCAGTGTCAGTGAGCCACATAACTCCAGCCATGCCACCAGGAGCAAGGGCTCAGCTCACACGCGTGCCCAGGCTGTGAATCCAAACAGGCACCTTGCTTTGAGTCAGGACAGGCTTGGGCTGCTTGTGCAAGAGGTGGAGATCTGCAGGAGCAGAGGTGGGAGACGCAGAGCTATGAACCTTGACTCAAAGATTAATCCCTCCAAGCCCAAGCAGTGACTTGCATTGATGCTGCCTGCCATGGGGCTGCAGGACTGAGGGGCTTCAGGGTGCTGAGTGTGAGGTTTCGTCAGTATTCCCGCCCTGCCTGCACAACGGGCTGTGCAGGAGAGGAGTGGCTGTTTGTGCCAGCGTGAGCTGCTGCACTGGTGCTCTCTGATGGGCTCCAGTCTGGTGGGTGCACAGCGCTGCAGGCTGACCGCTCATTTCTCCTTCCCGCCAGGTCTGCCTATCAGCACCTACGCCAAATATTGTTACCGGAAACTCCAAAAAGTAGCCGTCACTGGAGGCAAAAAGGTAAGCAACTGCCCAGCGCTCTTCTTCCTGGGTCACAGAGCTGTTGGTCCCGTGACTCTCACAGGTCACCACTGATTCAGTGATGGAAAATTAAGATAGAGTGAGTGGGGAGCTGGCTCAGGGCTCATCTCCCCGTGAACGTGTGGGAGAAGGCAGCTGCCGAGGTCCCGCCATCCTGGCAGACAGGAGTGCCTGCCATAGGGACATGGAGGACAGACCTGGTGCTTACCTGTCTCCAGGGTACAAGGAGCTGTCTGTGTAGGGGTGCCCATGATTTGGTTTCTTTGCATGAGGGAAGAGTCTCTCTTTGTCATTGGGCCAGGTCTTGCAGCTGGTTTACTGCAGAGTTGGTCATTCCCAGTTGAAAAAAATCACTCAGTGGAGATAGCTGGGGCAGAGGGGAGCTTCTGTGCTCTGTGTTACCTGGAAGTCCCCCTCAACCCTTTCCTCCACACAGTTCTGTGTGGGGCTGTGAAAACTGGCAGGTGGCCTCAGCCTGTCTGTCCTAGGTCTCTGAGCCAGATCTGGTTGATTTTGTTTCTGCAAATCCCTCTGGGCCTCCCTGCCATCTGGACTGCATGGACAGCGAGCAAACAGCTGAAGTACCTCAGGAGGAGTGAAGGCTCCTGACATCCCCATGGGGGCAGGACAGGAAATACCCAGACACGCACTGCACACAGTGGAGCTGCCGCTGCCGAGGGGTGAGAGCTTTTGCCCCTTTGTTGAGCCTCCCGCTCGGCTGCAGGGTCAGTGCCAAATGGCTGCTGCGCTGGGCAGCATGCTGCCCCTACGACAGCGCTCTGCATTTCTCCAGATCTCTGTCGGGGGAGATTCAAAGCCCCTTTCAAGTGTCAGTGTCTTTCCGAAGCAACAGATCCCTGGTGCCTGCTTTTCAGAGAGCTTTAGCACCTCTGAGAGTGAAACTTTCACTAGAGTTGGACATACCTGGAATTCTGTTCTCCAAAAGGTTCTTTTTCAGCTGTCCTGTAGCCAGTCACTCTCCCAGCACTGGGCCAGTGTACATGTGCCCTCTGCTGACCTTGCGACGGCTGGGGATGGGCTGGGCTCCTTTATTCATCCCACTCCACCTGCAGGTAGAGCTACAGCTGGAACAGCCACCCCGATGTGCAAAACACAGCATCAGAATCCCTGCAAAAACAACCCACACTCTGAGGGGTCTCCTGCCAACAGACAGCAGCTTCTCTGCTCCTCTTGGGTGTGATGAGTTGAACTCCCCCTGATTTTAGGAGGTGGAGGCTGCAGGGTGAGAACTGTGCTGCCAGGAGGCCAGCAGGGTGTCCCCTTGTGTGGGCAGCCCTCTTCATCCTGGCCACTCGCCGCCACCATCCCCAGGTCGCTGTTTCTCTGCGGGCTGGCTGTGCCACAGGTGCGCTGAGCTCTTCTTTGTCCTCAGGGCCTCCGCAAACCAACAGT
>NW_010179807.1:0-6891 GCF_000695765.1 Mesitornis unicolor | reverse complement strand
CAGGAAGGCCATCCTGATGCCATCACTCTTCGGCAGCTCTCTGGAGGAAATCATGCTGCGGCAGCAGGACATGTACCCGGGTAACAAGCTGCCGTGGGTGCAGACACAGCTATCGCAGCAGGTCCTGGCTCTGGGAGGAGAACAGACAGAGGGGATTTTCAGGTGAGCTTTTGGGGAGCTGCGTTACTTTTGAGACACCTGCATATCAGTCCTCAAAGCTGAGAAATGAAGACTGACCTCCCCGTGCTTCCTCTTACCCAAGAATAGCACCCTGCTGTGGATGGCCAACCTGTCCCACATTCAGGAGTCACCTCATTTGCCTGCATTATCACAGAGAGGATAGCGTAGATGTGACGTGAACCACTTAGGACAGCCCATACCTGGGCAAGACATCAGACCCTCTTCAACTCCAACAGAAGCAGTTGGCCAGCGTGGGGAGGGGATGAACTCTTGGGTTCCTGGCAAGCAGTTCATGAAGGGCAGCACATCAGCCTTGGTGGTACGCAAGACACGAGTCATCAAGAGAGACAAAGAATCTGTATGGTGAACATAGAGGATCCTAGTTTGGGTTTGTTTTTTGGTTTTGGGGTGGTTTTTTTGTTTGTTTTGTTTAAGATTTGTGTTAGTTTTTCAGTAGCTAAACTTGATTTAAGGTAGCTAGCAAAAGACTCAATTTTGCCTTGTAAGGACTTCTGTTACCTTAGTATATTTAGCCAGAGATGCTTCTTATCTTTGGACTGAACATGCTGCAGAGAGGCCTAGTTATAGAAAATGATCACTCCTGAGGACAGAACGATACCTGATGCCCAAGCTAGTGGGAAGGAGACAAGTGTTTCTTCTACTTGCACCTTAAATCTGTGTCCAAAAACAGGCAGCGCGTTCTGTCTGAAGAACTGCTTCTGTCGCTGCCACTGGTGTGTGCTCCCTTCTCCTTGTGGCCCTGGAAGCACCTTTGGAGCCAGGGATTGCCAGCCAGCTGCCGCACCAGGCATATTGCCCTGCTTATTCTCTAAAGCACGTTTGCTCTCTGTCTGTTTGCAGAATACCTGGTGACATCGATGAGGTCAATGCATTGAAGTTGCAGGTGGACCAGTGGAGAATCCCAAGCAGCCTCAGTGACCCCAACATCCCAGGTACAGGAGCGTGGCAGGCGTGTGTGCTGCAGCCCCAGCCGAGGTAGAGTGCAGAGAGGAAGGTACAGAGCGGCCCAGGAGGTGTGGCTGCTGCTTGGGTACATGTACGCAGGCTGTCTTCACCGACCAGAGTTTCATTCTGTGCCTTTCTGAAAACTGCCCACGGTAAAGCTCTGGGGGTGGTGGGGAAACCTTGGTCTCCAGCTGGCTCCGATGGGAGTGAGGCTGAGTGAACTGGGCAGCATGCAGAGCAGCTGGGAGTCGTGCAGGCACAGCACTCGCTTCAAGGCCGCATTGTCCTCTTCTTTAGGCAGCCCCAGAGCTGCTTCCTGGGGGAGCAGGTAGATAAAAGCCAGCATTTCCCTCTAACTGGCCAGTTTGTCTGCTTGAGAATGTCAGAGCCAAGACTGAAATGAGGTGAAACACAACAAGTGCAGAATCCCTTCTCTGCCCTCTGTTTCCTGAAGCATTCAGTCTTGCTGCCAGGTTTGCCTCTGAAGGTGGTGGGAAGGTAACTGGAGCTGTTCTCACACACCCTGCTTTCTGCCCAGCATCTCTTCTCAAGCTGTGGTATCGGGAGTTGGAGGAGCCTGTGATCCCCCAGCAGTTCTACAAGGAGTGTATCAGCAACTATGAGAACCCCGACGCTGCTGTGGCCGTGGTGCAGCTTCTGCCAGAGCTGAACAGACTGGTGCTGTGTTACCTTATACACTTCCTGCAGGTAGGCAGCCCTGCAGTCCTGCGCCCCCGCTGCCAACCAGGAGCCTGGAGCAGTGGGACAGCTGTGGTGGCCATCAGCAGGGTTTTAGGACCTCTCACCTGTATTTAAGGTGGGACTGATGGAGGAGGAGCTGCTTATCTTGTCCCTTGTGGAGGCAATAAACAGTGCTCCTGATCTTGTGGAGCACGGGGCTGGTCCCAAAGGTTGAGATTTGTAAGATGTTCCCTGTGCTGAGACTCCCATGCTGTCAGCTATATCAGAGCATAGGGGTCTTTCCCTGTGAATGTGTGGCTACTG
Source organism: Mesitornis unicolor (assembly GCF_000695765.1). NCBI lineage: Eukaryota > Metazoa > Chordata > Aves > Mesitornithiformes > Mesitornithidae > Mesitornis > Mesitornis unicolor. The sequence continues at coordinate 4,740 of NW_010179807.1, read as the reverse complement.
GGGCTTTGTCTCTGCTGTCCATGCACCTCTTCTTAGGCCCTGTGTTTGAAGTCTCTTGCCCTTTTCCACTGCTCCAGCTGAATGTCTTCTTATTACCTGCAGATCTTTGCTCAGCCATCAAATGTGGGCAGAACGAAGATGGATGTGAATAACCTGGCCATGGTGATGGCTCCCAACTGCCTGCGCTGCCAGTCTGATGACCCTCGCATTATCTTTGAGAACACGCGCAAAGAAATGTCCTTTCTTCGCATGCTGATAGTGCACTTGGACACGAGCTTCATCAAAGGGCTGGTTTGAGCTGCTGGCCCTGGAGTCCAAGTCATTGCTCTGGGGAGTCATTGGCTGCCCAAAGTCTTTGCTCCACTTAGGTTTCTTCCATTGTCCTTGCTGTTGTCACACCCTGAGCATTTCCTAGAGGACGACCTCAAGGACAAGGACGAGACACTCCTGGAAGATTCAGGCTGTTCAGCACCAGGAAGTCCTTGGAAATGCTAGGCTAGATTCAGTGGTTCCTGGCCTCCCAGTATGTGTCTGAGGGGGGCATCCCCTCTCCTTGGAGCTGCAGGACTGGTTGCTCATTGAAAGGTCTGTGACAGCTGTGAGAAACTGCTACCTGGGGCAGTGAGACTGTCCTCCTCCTGAGGGCAGAGTTGGCTTCAGGAGGACATCACTCCTGTGCTGTGGCATGCACTGGTCCTGGAGGAGCTGCTGTCTCACTGAGGATAATTCCAGTGCTGTGGAGCCAGGCTGGTTCATCTCTGCAGACTGTTTGTTGGAGGCGTGAGGGTGGTTCTGACACTTCCTGATGCTGTTGGTAGAGGCATGTGAAGGTGAAGGGGGTTCGCTGAGGCAGAGGGGTTCCTTGGACTGCCCTGGTCATTGGCAGCATGCTGCAGCCCAGGGAGAGGCGGTGTTTAAATGTCTGCTGCTGCTGGCTGGATAGGCAGACATCCCACAGCTGGGAACCCTGGCAAGTTAGATCCGCACACCATTCACCTCATCTTCTCCTTTAGGCAGCTCCAGAGCTGCACAGCAGCTAGAGGTCAGCATGTGGGACCAACCCTGTGCTGAGCTAAACCAGCACCCACCCACACCATGGAGCTGGGAACAAGAGGAAGGCCATGCCCCTGACAACAAACAGGTGAACAACCTCTTTGGCACCCTCCTCTGGAGGGAGTGGCCTCCAGTGGCCTCGCAGCTCCTTTCTGCTATGAGCAGCATGAGCTGACACCACCTTTCCTGAAGAGTATTTGAGACAATGCTCAGAGCAGCCTCCAGCACCACACTTCTTGGTACCAGGCCGCTCTGCCAGGGACCGAGTGCCAGTTTTGCCCCCCCTCCTGGTTCAGTCCAAGTCTAAAGACAGCAGGGAAAGCCCTCAGCAGTGAGAAGTGCTCCTGTGCTCAGATGTGCCCTCCTAGGCAGAGCAACAGCATTGCCTTGTGCTTGTGAAATGCTGATACTGCCTGCAGTCAACTGTGGCTACCATGCTCTTGCCTCCAAATTCCCACAGGAGCTGCAGAGGGGCTGGGAAGGAACCCCAAGGTGCGAGCAGTGGAGGTGGTAGAGCCTGCGCAGGGGCAGCGTCAGGTGGGCAGCTCAGTGTTCCTCACTGCTGCTGTCCCCTGTGACACAGCAAGGACAGTGTCTTCCAAAGGCAGTGCATGGATTTCCCCACAGCCTGCCATTGCATGTTCCTGAGCAAGCAGCAGTTTCTAATTCTGTGGTATCCTGGTGTTACTCCTCTCTTCCTTTGAAGTGAGGCAGGTCTGCCGCAAAAAGCTGCATGTTGGGGTTGCTCATGCAATGCTTACCTGCCAGTAGCCTCCAAGGTTGCATTTGCATTTCTGTATCCCCCTCCCACCCGAAAAGGTGGGAACCCAGGATTGTCCTCTCCTGGTTAGAGCAGGGAGCCGGGCCCTGCCAGCAGTGAGGTTTAAAGCTGATGTCTGAGTCTGTACCAAAAGTTTGGGTATCGGGTGCCACATACAGAGCATGCCTCGAGCCTGCTGTCTGCTCACATCTCTTGATGGGTGTAAACTGCGTTTCCAGAGCATGCGTTTGCTCGAGTGAGCTCCACAGTGGGAGTTCAGTTTGTGCCCTCTCCTGGTACCAGAAGCTTCTGTGGTCCAGTGCCCAGGAACTCTTGCTCCCATGTCAGGATTAGCTCTGTCAAACATGCACCCAAAAGTGTGCTAGGATCTGCTTCATACACCTGTCCCATCCTATCCCAGTGCTTCAAAGCCATTGAGCTCAGTTTGGCCTTCTGGAGCACTGACCAACTTGTACTTCAGGTGTGGGGCTACTTTCCCAGAACAGTAGAGACAGGCAGGGAGTTATTGGCTCTGCCATATTGTACCAAAATTTGAATCGTTGAACAGACTTGGGGTGCCATATCCTGCCCCCCCGCCATGGGCTGGAGCAACCATGCAGTGCCTGGCCCCCTCTTTTGGCTGCAGATGCATGTGCCTGTGTTGGGCTTCACCCACCACGTAGGTGATCCATGTTATTCCTTGCACTTAGCTGTAGCAGGCAATCAAAACATAGGCATTTGCTGCTATTACAAATGAATGCTTCTTGCCAGGGCTGTAAAATAGGCTAGTAAATGACACTGGATATTAATTTCTTTGCCAACAGATTTGTAAATACAAATCGGTAAAGCAGCCTCTCCTCTGTTTAATAATAACTACATCTCCATGGTTGTCTCGTCTTTTTTTCTGAATTTCTAAAGCATAATCATACCCGCATGGAGCTGCAGATTTCAGCCTGGATATCAGTGTTCATGAATAGCATTTGGTAATCACCGTGACAAGCATGTGGAAACCAAGCTGTGCCGGGCTGGTTCTGGTGTTCTTAACTCTTGGGCAGTTACTAAGGGACACTTGAAACTTGGAAGAGAAACTTGATGAAACTTGGAAGAGAATGGGTTTAAACAGATAAAGGACAGTACTTCTTTACGCAGGATCTTCTGGAGTCTTTCAGGATCAAAAAGGGATTAGAGAAGTATAAGGGCGACAGCTCGACGGATGGGCAGTCAGGGGATGAGAGGGGGGTGAATGGCTGCACCCCTCACCTGCAGCTGTGGGTGCTGCCCCTGCATGGTCTCTGCTCTTGGAGATGTAGTTAGACAGGGCTGGCCCATGTGGGATGTGCGTATGTTCAGGCTGGAGGATGCTCTGATCTTTCTTCCATTGCTGCTCCAGTGAGCAGCTGGGAGCAGTCTGTGTTGGTGCAACGCAGTGCAGAAGGAAGACCAACAGCATTGTAACCTCGCCCAACCCTTTCCTAGGTGGGTGTCTACAGCCTGATGTCCATGTGCTCCCCAAGGTTTCACCATGAAATGAGCTGATTTTGGCCAAATCAAAAAGTCCACAAAGTGCTTCAGCTCAGACTCAGAGACTTGGGCTTGTTCCTGCAGCCAGCTTGGCCTGATACCTGGATCGCTTAAAAAAATCAGCAGCACAGGAAGACCCTGTGCCAGAGGGCAGCTTGGGATACAGCTCTTTTGACCTTGGCTTCTTGGAGAGAGGAGGCACTTGCAACTTCTGGGACTTGCCACTGTCATGGAAGCGTTGTGTGTCTCAATGGGGCCTGGTGCTGCTGAATTTGTGGCCTGTTTATGTCTCCTTTTTACAGAGCTCGGCATGAGCCTTTTGCTGTCTCTTCAATCATATCCTGGGAATCTGCAAACAAAAATGGTAAAAGCAGTTCTCCCAACTAGTGACCGTAGCTGTCAGAGGCTGTGCCTTCAGGTCTGCTGTCTACACTCCACCCCAGCTCCTGAAGTGGCTGGACAGCTGTTGGGTATCATGGGTGGATTTTGGAACTCTCTGTATATTCAGCTTGAGATGAAGGAAGGTAGGGCTCAGCTTGAGCAACTGTCTGGTGTTTTACAGGACATGGTAACCACCCATCCTACTCACTCATCACTCCTCCTGGTGGAGAAACTTCTGCAGCGTCTCCTCTGCTTGCAAATGTGAGACTCTTTCCTCCTGTCCCACCAGAGATACTCCATTTCTCCCTCAAACCAGAGGTCCTCAGTGGTTGTGCCAACTCCCTACAAATCCAGGGCAGTGGGAGGCCAGATTTTAGCCTAATCCTGTGCTGCTCAGGGCACTGGGTGGAGGTCAACGTCACAAGCAGCCAGGTCTGTGCAGTGGCTGTTCTGGAGACAGGAGAGAAAAGCCCTGGACCTGGGGCTGTGCTGTGCCATTCTCCAGAGCCCAGCATCACCTGCAGCCCTTGGCCACAGCAGTTACTGTTCTGATCCCAAATCCCAGCAGGTAACAATCATCCACTTGTCCGTAGCCTCTGAGCAGAAAATGATGGATCATCCCCAGAAAAACAACTGAACCAGAAGAATTATTTATCCATCCACGATGATAAGCACTGCAATATTTGACATTAAGAACTTCAGCCTGCAAAGATTTGTGCTCTTGTGAGTTGGTCTGGTTTTGGCTTTAATGTAGCATGAAACTAAAAAAAAAATAATTCTTTGCCCCGGTGCAATTCCATCGCTAAAGGAGAATTCCCTCTGTCCGGCTGACCCGAAGGGCAGCCAGCCGGCTGAGGGCGTTAACGGTACCCTCGGGCTAGCACTGATACGGCTTTTCCCGAACCCCGTCTCCAGGCCGGGGCTCCGCAAGGCGGCAGCCAGGAGGAGGAGGGCCCCCAGTGGCGGCTGGCACGGTCAGAGGGCGGGGGTGCGCGAAGGCCGCCCGCACCTGGGCCCTCATGTAG
>NW_010179806.1:7467-23333 GCF_000695765.1 Mesitornis unicolor | reverse complement strand
ATAATTATTTTTTACTTATGGCAAGATAAAAGAATATTTTATTAAAATTATATGCTGATGACTCATTATATAGCTAGTTAATTTGTCTAAAATTTGTTAATTTATTTGGCTTTTTGATCCTTTTTTATTGACCAATCTATGGGAGGATGGGGGTGGGGCAGAAAAGGAAAACTTTTTCAGAAGTCTCTAATTCCTTTGATACTGTTTTTATACTAATCACAATGAAAACATTTGACATTCATGTAGGCATATAAAAATACAATATGGCATATGTTTCCAGCCATCTGGTCGTTGTTTCAACCATTGTAAGCACATAGCTCTTGGCAGGTTTGTGGGAGCATAATATAGTCAATCAGCCAGGCTTCCCCGTATTTGTATTTCAGCCATCCTCCTCCACACGAGAGGTTTTAACCACTTGGTTTGCTTAATTTTGATGCATGTTTCACATTCATGGATAACCTGTGCAATAGTGTCCACAGTCAAGTTCAACCCTTGATCACAAGCTAATTTATATGTCTTGTCTCTTAATTGATGACCTGAGGTGTCATGGGTCCAACAGGCTAAAAATAATTCACCCTTATGTTGCCAGTCCAGGTCGACTTGAGACACTAGGCCACTTGCTGGTTCTTTAGGGGTTCTTCAGTGACTCGACTTTTAGGTACATGGGCATCTACACAACATAATTTTACAACCAAATTCTCTAGCCGGGCAGCAATATCTTGCCACAATGAGGCAACCCAGATGGGTTTGCCTCTGCGCTTCCAGTCGCTCTGCTTCTCCAGGAGAAAAAGTAAAAAGTGTAATTATCGATAGTATCCAGCAGAGGACGCCCGAAGTACAGCTTCCCCGGAGTTTTGCTCGGCAATAAAAGACAATAAAAGACAACAAAAGACGGTAAAAGGTGCAGTTGTCTGCAGCCCCCGAGAATAGATAGCGCCCGCACAATGATGACAATATCAAACACAGATACCAAACTACCCCTCATCAGTGCTACATAATGCAAAATCAGTGACAATGAACAACTCAACAGGGAACCGCAAGCAAAGTGTTATATAACACAACTCTGGGAACTGAGAGCAAAAAAGTCAACGTTACGATCACCAGTTATGAAACTAACACAACACACAGGTCATATCTGTCATTATCTCAAGCATTCCTGTCCCATGATGGTGTCAAAAAGGATTGCCATAATTTAGCTCGACAGGCATTTAAACACCGTGCAGCCTCTCACTCACTCTCCCCCTCCCTGGTGGAGTGTGGGGAAAATCACCTAAGCTCCTCCTTATCATGTATAATTTAAAGTTTTGTTTGCTAAATACTGAGTGAATGCAGTCTGCTGTGGTTTTTTTTGTTTTTGTTTTGTTTTGTTTTACAAATAGAACCTAAATCTGTTATACTGTTTCCATATTTTTCATTGTTACTGGAAAATATTTTCAGTGGCCAAGATATGCTACACTTTGACTTATTTTGTGACTCTGAGGTGCCTAAGATCCTGGGTGCCTCTACAATCATTAAGAGAAAGAGAATGTTCCATAACATAGTAACAGAGGAGACACAAATACCTCTGTGGTAATCCAATTCTCAATTTATGGCACGACGGGTGACAACAAAATTAATGGTGCCCACTGATGTTAAAACATAATGATGTAACAGTTACTGATCTTGTACTCTGCTTCTTTGTGTGTCATGTCCAAATTGTTACCATCTTTACCATCTGTCCTTGCATCTTCTACCTCCGTTTCTTTTCTAGAACAGCCTCAGAGGTGTCTGCTCATCCACCCCTCTGCTGATCCACAGCAGTATCCTCTAAGTAGAAAGAGAATTCTTCCCTCCAGTAGTGACTTTTCTCCTCCTAAGAAAATTGTCGAAAAGTAACACAGCAGCAATAAGTGAAAGACAGTTTGGGAAACCTTCTAGCTCGTCAAGTTGCACTGCAGTACTTTCCAGGTAAGTGTAAAGCAAAAGGTCAAGCTCATCTTTTCATCGTATCCAAGTCCTCCATAAATCTCAGTACTCCATTGCTCAAAAACTGTAGTAACATCGCAGGATTATTTTTTGCATCCATTTTTTAGAAGATGTAAGTGGTTGTTTTAATGTGTCCCTTGGGTCTACTGAATAGGTGGGACCTAGTAATTTGCATGTTTGAAGGTGAGTGTGAAAATGCTCCATTAAATAATGCAGAAACAAAGTGAATGCTGGATCAGAACCTATATTTGTGGATAATTACAGATCAGATGCACTACTTTCCATATTTTGGTTTTATCCACCTAAGTTGAGTAACAGAAAACATGTCTGACTGAGGTAAAATAATGAAGTATATTTCAGAATAACTTTTCTGTTAATGCCAGTTTTTATTTGGTAGAAATCTTAAAAGTTATGTCCTCTGAGTAAAATAGAAATATGTTGCACTTTAATATATACCTCTAGCTCATAGTTAAATGCCAAAGGAACCCCAACAAACCCAAACAAACAAACCCTGTCAGATTTGCAACAAAACTCAGATGAAACCTGTGGAGTTTTAATGACATCCACTGAAGTAGCTGAAAAATTAACCTAGATATGTATAACAAAATAAAGGAGTATTTTTATTTCTACTAACAAGAAAACTATTAAGAGTCTTGCTACAATACTCTAAAGACAGCTAATTTTTTAACTAGTTCAAAAATAATTTACCATGAATAATTTGTTGTTTCAAAGACTGCATGTATGAATGTCAAAACATCCACTGATAATAAGCTTGGTTGTGTTAAAGGCATGCAAACATTGTTTATCTTTACTAGCATATGAATAATTCATAAGTGAACCAGAACTTTTTAAAAATCAGTTTATGGATCACAGATTTCTTTTAAATATTTTCAAAAATATTTGCATTCTATACAGATTGACTCTGCTCTGCAAACTGCTCTTCCAAAGCTTGAAGGTGTTCTGAAGGACTCCACATAAAGCATGTGAAATGACAGTGAAACCTTGATATGAAATTATGGCCTTCACTAAATTTTTTTATGCTTCAGTTGTGCTCAGAATTCACAGGATTTACATAGAACAAAATGTCCAATGCATCAAGTTCATTTCAATTTTGAAGGTTTACTGCTGCTTGAAATTCATTACTATAACCAGATGCTTCCCACTTCTCTCAGCACTGCAGCTGAGCTACCAGAAGCAGCCAAAATCCAAGGTTTGCAAATCACATGAAAGTTGGGGACTTTATCTTTGTCTTGGTTTCAATTTGAATCAAACCAAAAGCAGAATTTTTTTAACAGTTCCTCTAAACCAGGTGGAATATTTCAACTAATCACTGAAATTAAAACAGTTTTAACAAATAAATACGTCAAGGAATTTTTAGTAATCTAAAAACTAAAAACAATACTAAATGTGAATTTCCCATAACAGACATGAAGTTATCTGGGATCTTGGGCTCTAGATTAATCTTCCAGAATAACAGTTCAGAGCAAGAGACCTGGGGAAATAAATAATTTTATTTCAAGCCTTGTAGCAACTGATATGTAAGGTCCCATTATTTTGGCAAGGGACTCAAATAAATTATTCCCCTTCCCATCAATCCTATGACAAGAAAGTCTCTCATGGCTGCTATACATTGCTGCAGCCTATCTCCCATTTTGTTACTCCTTGTGATTGTTGATGATAGAAATGAGGTTTGGCCTTGATGTGCATCCCACTGCAACTGAGACACAAATTAGTGCTAAAGAAAGCAGACTAACAGGGAGTTTGGTGACCTAACAACCCGGTTTATGTCCAAAAATTTCCAATGCATTTGGAGACATAAATACAGAAGGTTGCTCACTCCCTCGAGCTGGGCACTAGTCGAACAGGTGAAAAACTTGGAAGGGATGGTGCTCTGGAAGGCGGGCTGCCATTTTAGCGTGCAACTCTACCATTCTGACAAGTTGTGGAGCAGTGGAATTATTTTCACAGGCAAGACCTATGCTACTGATCTACACAGTCATGGGGCAGGTTCATGTCCTCCTAGCACCAGAGAGAAAGAAGGGAAAGAATCCTTCCCCTTCCTATTACTAATATTCAGAAAATTTCCCATCAGTTCTACTTGTTATTGATGTGGTTTTGTTTGAAATAGATGGGAGAATGGACAAAATTCTTTTTCTTGGTGTGCAGTTCATTACAGCTGTACACAAGTATGTTACTTAGCTGTATAATTACTAACACAGTGTTAATTCAGGTCAAGTTAAAATGGATTATATCACTCAATATGACTTCTATTTTTCAGATTTGTGCCTATTGCTAAGAACTATCCATAACTTTTCTCGTGTTAATAAATTACAGAGAAATGGTGTTAAGAGTGGTACTGGAATTCGTAAGTAGTTTCTCAGAAAACATTTTTTTTTCTTTATTTCCTTTTTTGGGTGATATGAAATGAAAAAGAAATTTAACAGATTTTAATATGATGACAAATGACCTGTCACTCATCTTTAATAATTCATACAGCCATTAACAACATAAAGTGACAATTCTACTTCAGATTATCATTGCAATTGTATACAGTCACCTTTCTTTTAATATCAGACATGATAGGAGAGCTAATAACTTCAAGAACATTGGTGCTTGAATATCTCACGGTTTAACACTAAGACACAATATCATAAATATTTTTTTTTCCCTCTAAGGAGCAATCTATTCAGTGATGTGAGCTGGATGAGATTTCAAGAGGAAAGGCTATAAAGGATGTCCTGTACGCAGAGGAAGAGTTAGGATTTGCTGTGATTCTTTGCAGCAAGTACTAGGTAAGCACTGTCACTCTCGTTGGATCTGATATTATATGTAGTCAATAAGGAATGAGGAAATAAGAAACGGCAAGGCAAGGAACTGATTGCAGTGGAAGTCTGAATTCTGAAAATTTATACTTCTTAAATGTGGCATAAACTAAAGCATTTTATTGGTACTATATGGTCCTTTTTTCTTTACATCTTTTTGCCATTGTCTATGCTCTTTGACTTCTTCAAGTCTTAGATCGAACATAATGTCTCACATATCATTATACACAAATCTCTAGTCTTTTTAACTACCATTTATTCCTGTTCTTTGGGTCGTCCAAATGATTTAGGGATTAATTTATCTATCTAGGTGCCTAAGCCTGAAAGTTGGATTGGCAGAAACTCTGTTCAACTGATGTCTGGCCTGAGAGGTCAAAAGCATCTCACCACTTAAACAGGACTTCACTACCTTTACTAGAAATTGTTCTTATCTGAGAGGTTTGACACCTGTCTGGAACCACGAATGTTTCTGGAACCACTATCTGTTTTCATTCAGGAGCTCAGTGTTTGGAACATTGGTCCAAAACAAAAATATTTGGTGTCACAGGAACCTTGTCTGTCAGAGGAGTGCTTTCACCATTAGACTATGTAATCATGATCAGTTTTTCCCCATTTCTGTGTCCCAGTCACTGATTATCCCATCTTCAGCACGAGTACTTATTGAGTCCTTAGCACATAGTTCAGGATAATAGTAAAGCTGGTAAAATTACTCTCTCAGGAGGTGAGAAGATGATAGGAGGGTACATAAATCTGTCCATCAAGCTATAAAATTATAAGATGACTCGTTGTTTTTTGGCAGATGGGATTGAATCTCCAGGGTCCTTAAAGAGTCTTTGCTATCCAAGTACATTGATCAGGGCTACAGAACTGAACTTGAAGATAGATCGTCCCTGCAATTCAAGGCCCCTTTTGTCCATCTGTGTCAGGGCCCTGAATGTGCAAATAGGCATGACCTGCTTTACGTTAGAGTTGCTACTGACACCAGTTGTTCCAACAACCTAATCATCATGTCCGAACAAGAAATCAGTGCCTTATTAACCCAGTTATAAAATTCATGTCCTACTAATGACGTAGAAAGGTTCATTTCAAATATCCAGACATTTATCTTTCTTGTTAGCTCTACCAGCTAAGTTCAGTGGAAGAAACCTTCACTTGAAGACATAGAGAACTCATTTTATCATACCAGCATTTGTTATCCTTGTTGCCCTTCACATTCTCTCCTCCAAGCGAATGGACCTTGCAACTCTCTGCCATAGATGTGAGGTGTTACTGTTGCTTAATCATCCAACATGTGGCTAATTGCTGATTGCCAGAAACTATAAAAATAAGTAAAACAGAGAATTTCTCTACTCATGCTATGTCATAACACTTTTTCTTCATCATCTGTTGCCTCAAGCTACCATAGAATGAAAATTGAACTAGGTGCATTTTCGGTTGGCCATAGGGAGTATGACTGTTCCTAATCAATGTGTAGGGTCACACAGACTAGCACTTGCCTGTGATAGCATGCTTATATAGTACTATGTATCCCATAGAAACTGAGAGAAGAGGCAGGACAGATGACTGATGACCTGGACCTAGCAAAGTAGTAATAAATTCCAATGCACTGTTCATCACTGCATTTCCTCCCCTATTGCTCTGCCAGCTATACTTGCCTGATTGTATTTGCCTGTGTCTGACAGCCATGACACAAGATAGAACTTCACTGGATAAGCTCTTGCATTTTGTACCTTCAATACTGGGAAAGGGTTCTCTGGCCCAGCCAGCTGCCTTGACCTTGCTTATCTCAACATAATTTCAACATAATTTCAACATAATTTCAAATATCTAAACTGTCTTTTAGTTCCATTAAAATGAGACTCAGTGATACAATAATGTATTCATGTGGATCACACTTCTTTCTTCTACCTTTGACTGTGAACATTTTTTAAATGCTCCATCCTTTTTCTGTTTTAAAAGCATGTCCTTGTAAATGTACTATGTACTTACTGCGTATCTCAGTATACTGAAAGGCAAGGAGGAATTACCTTCTACATGCACAGAACCCTGCCAGGACAGAATCAATTTTGTCACTTTCCAAAAAGTATCCACTTGGACAGCTGACCTTAATTGACCAAAGGGATATTCCATACCATATGATGTCATGCTCAGCAATAAAAGCTGGGAGAAGAAGGAGGAAAGGGAAGACATTCTCTGTTATGGTGTTTGTCTTCCCAAACAACCATTACACTTCATGGAGCCTTGCTTTCCTGGGAATGGCTGAATACCTGCCTTCCAATGGGAAGTAGTGAATGAATTCCTTGTTTTGCTTCACTTGTGCTTTTCTTTTGCTTCCTAAACTGTCCTTATCTCAACTCACATCTTTTTGCACTTCTACCTTTTTGATTGTCTCCCCCATCTAATAGCAAGCAGCTGTGTGGTGCTCAGCTGTCTACCAGGGTTAAAACATGACAATTATTAAAAAAATTCTAGTGTAACTTACTTTTGTCAGCTAGTGAGAAGGAATACTAGTACCGAAATCAATGCAGGAATTACAAACCAAATTAACCTTAACAGAATATGCCCTTCATCAGGAAGTATTTAACACAAAATTAAAATCAGCTTTATTCTAAACCAAACAATTTGTGTTTTTTCAGCCTACTCTATTTAACTACAAATTGTCTCTGAAATATATGGATTTCTGAGAAAAGCAATGCACTTTCCTCACTGGTGCATGCTCAAAGTGAATTAGAGCAAATATTTTATAGCAGCCAATGTTTCAATTAGTACTTTCTGTCTTTAACTGGTTTGTCAATTTACCTTATTGTGTTTTTCATTTGTAGTCACTGTTCAATTGATTTCTATTCTCATTTATTTTACTTTAAAAAAACCCATGTTCATACAGCATGTTTGTATGGTTTCTTCTCCCTGCATTCAGCCCAAAGACACTGAGAGCAAGGCAGTCAACCTTATGAATGTTCTGTCCAACTGGAATTTAAGCATTGTTTCAGCAATTGATTTTGTAGTGAATTCTGTGTTGGCTGCAACTGCCTTTTTTAAGGGAAACATTCTGTTGTTTTGTATTAAACATACAAGTATTAGCATAAATTCCAGACATTTATGTTGCTTAAGATTACCCTATACTAATTCATAGTCTACAATTGTGATAAGCAGCAATGGTTTTGTAAGTATTCACTTAAATGTATGCAATTTACTAGTAAAGTCAAGTGTTTTACTTTGAACCTACAATTATTACAATTAATGGATATTAGAATCTAAAAATTACTAAGAATATATTTGCTGTATCAAACGCATTAGGACAGCTCATTTTTCAGATACTATGTTAGAAATCTGTGCTATTTTATATGACTAGTTTCATCTGTGTAACAAGGGATATGCATATCCACAAAGAAAGTTTAAACAGAGAAAAAAAGTAAATAAACATTAAAGAAAATAAAAAATAAATATGTCACTATAATATTCAGTCCCAGTCATGTAATGTTCTAAAGGAGCTCTTAAAAGGAAGACAAGGGAAACAGAGAGCATTGAAAATTGACGAACAGGGTCAGCAATGTTACCAGAGATTTTGAAGACTTCTTTTCCTCCTGCCTAAGTTAATCAGTGAACCATATGCCAGTATCATTAGTAGCTATTATCAGCAGGGCTCACAGCTATACAGAAGTTGGAGTTAGTAAAGCTACTAGCTTAGGCTGGGATTTGGCATCCCCAAAGAATAGCTGATTCTGTCACCAGCAGGATATTCACCCTTGTACACTTGCTGGATCATGTGGCTAAGTCTGTGACAATTGCTACAGAATCTTGTTCAGCAAGTGAAGTGAGCTCTGAAACACAGTAACAGGTTTGATTTCACTTCCAACCCATCTGGCTAAGCCAAATGTAAGACAGTGCAAGACTGTATTCCCCATATCCGTACACACACACAGATTTTCAATGTGGCTATGTCAAATACCTCAGCACCAGTGTTATGTGGAGCTTCTCAGGGTCACTTACATTTATTTACTTCATACCTGACATCCAGCATGCCATTGACTCATGTCAGGATTTGTTCTTCCAGCAGGAAGAGCAACACTGGAGTGTCCTCTGCTCCCAAAGTTCTGTCACCTCATAGCTGTGTTTCATCATCATCTTCGTCAGAGCAGAAAGGATCCTTTCCTGTATTGACTTCAATCCTGTCCATTGCCAGAGGGCAAGAGCACATCGGGGTTTTTTTAGCTGCCTATAATGGTATGTCAACATACAGCAACACCATCAGCCAGAGGCCAAGACAGCACCTGCCTTTCCTTAAAGTTCATGTGGTGCATCAGTCCAGCCCTCCTCTTCCTCTCTTCAGTCCTATAAGGTATAGGGACTAGAAGACCTCCAAGCCAAGTCAAAGGGCCTTTGCCCACATGATGCACTATCAGCAGTCAGTCCATGGATGATCTGTTCTCTTTCTGGAATCAAAAAGGAGCTGAATGGAGTTGCATGAACAAGGTATTTCAAAACTGCTTCACGATGTATCAGGGTCTCTAGTCTGTTGCCTCTATGAAAAAGTTGAATCCTGTCATAGCTTGATAGTTATAGATTAGTTGGTCCTATCCAGTACCGTTCGTCTACCAGCGGACTTTACTTGGAGCCAATATCACTTGATATTACAGTTTCCAGACACAACCCAAGCAGAAACAATGAGACAGATCAACATGTATAGGAGTAGATCCACACACCCAGTTACACTGATTATTTTATGCCCGTCCGCTCCCTCTAGTGCTGCTTTTTTTCTGGTTATGGTAGCTGTATCAGCTAAGAAGAAGAATAACTATGAAACAGAGGGTGTATTCCTCTTGGTCAGCTATTAAGTGATAATAAACTCAGAGTTTTTGGTAACCAACAAACTTTCTCTGGACACCTTTTGTCCTTGTTTTGTCCAGTCTTTGAAGATGATATATGTTAGCCTGGACAACTAGGGGAAAATTAGGTCCTTGCAGTTTTCACTCAACAGCAATCACTCTATGTTCATCCCTAAAGCAACGTCAGACTTTGACCCTGGCCTGTTACTTGATTAAAAGGTTAATCAGCCTTCCTGATTATTTCTCTGTGTCTCATGCTTTTAGGTGTAATGCAGCACTTCTCCCTCAAAATCTAAAAGACCATTTTATCTTACTCCACAGGTGTAGTTGTTTTAAAATACCTCATTTGTTGGCTACATATCTACCACTGAAAGAAGAGTTGAGGCTCAGTTCTCTGCATTTGGTGATTTCCAAGAAGATACTCAGCTATATCGAGATTACCTGTGAAACTGCAAAAGCTCCACATAATTCCAGTGGAAGGCGAGGAAGCATCCGGCTGGAGCTTCTACCTTTGCTGTGCCCAGTATCTTGATCCTGAAAATGCTTGTGTGACTGATTACCTGTTGTTCCACCCACACTTCAGAGATCTCTGTTCTACTTGCAAGCCATCCAGATAAATACTGCTAAAATCATCATTCATGAAACAAGAATTCAAGATTCTGAGCTAGATGCTTTCTGGTAATGTAACTACTCATAATATAGAGATTCAGAGAAGAAAGAAATGTTCTTCCAAAGACTGTGTATCCACATTTAAATTAGTCTTTCAGCCCACACTTCTCTTCTGCAGTTCTTTATGTATATGATTTTTAGTTTCGGTGGGAACAGAAGCCATGCACACATGCATGTAGCAGTAGAACACAGTACACTTGACTGTACACTATCTACAGAAAAATATTTCTGCTTTCAAGGGGCAGGACACAGATGCCTCTACTGTAGAAATGTGTAATCTGTGTGTAGAATCTAATGCAAGCTATTGGTAAGTGATGTTTCTTTTCAGATTCACTGAATCTTGGAAATTCTATTGTGCTATTTATCTTACATTTCTTGAAGGCTCAGTCTTGCTTGTCACACAAGGTTTGGATATATTCATAAGAGTCTGCTTTGCCTGAACTTGGATATATACACATCCTGCTTAAAAACACAATAAAAGGAACTATTTAAACTCATTTTTACATGATTCTGTGCTAGTGCACCACCGGAGCTACAAAATAAAATTTAAAAATTTATTATGCCATTATATTCAAACACTAACACAACAGTACAGCACTAAGGATTGATTACTTAAGGATGGATTACTTAAAGGACTTCATAGACATTATTATTAAAATATACTATTTGACATTACTTGTTAAGCTGTATTTGAGTAAGGTTCTTTTTAGCAATATAACTGAATTCACAGTAAATTAATAATTCTGTCTTAAATTCTGCTCTGACTTTGTTTCTAAACATTCATAACGCTGCTTTGCCTAGACATACTGCTCAGATAATGCCATAGTTGATAAAAAGAAGCTCAGTCCTAAAGCTCTTCAAGTCATTGCATAGCAAAGTATTGCTGTGCGACAATCACATTTTTTGCTGAAATGTAAGTAAAAATTCAAAACTCGAGCTAGTCTCTACTTATGCTGATATTGCAAATGTCTTGGCAGTAGAGATGTGAAGCAGCACTAATTAGTACACAAGGAAATGGAATGGAGCTGAGTCAGGGGAAGTTCAGATTGGATGTTAGAAAAATGTTCTTCACTGAGATGATCGGTCACTGGAACAGGCTCCCTAGGGAAGTAGTCATGGCACCAAGCCTGTCAAGAGTTCAAAAAGTATCTGGATAATGCTCTTATTCATATGGTTTATTTTAGGTAGTAATGTAAGAAGCAAGGAGTTGGAATTCATGATCATTATGGGTCCCTTGCAACTTGAGGTTTTCTGTGATTCAATAAATATCTGGTCAGGGAAATAAAAAATAAAAATACTATTACTTTTTGTGAATTGATAATTTCTCAGGGAAAATATCAGGAAATGTTTCTTTTCTTCTGCATAAAACAAGCTTCCCACTAAAAAAATAGTTAACTCAGAAAAAAAATGCTCATGTTCTATACTTTGGTATTACACAGCCTGATTGAGTGCTTGTGTCTGCACACAGCAGAAGGTAGATATAAGAGAAAGAGGTAGCAGAAGGAAGTGTGGAATACCTTTGACAGTGGTACCATTTTAAAGTGACTGTAAAAATAAGGTCTCAATTAAAAATCAGTTGTCAACTGATGTTTTTTTTTTCCACATAATTTTCCCTTCTGGTTCAAAATGATCATCATGGAAACATATTTTTTCTTTAGACTTCTTTATTTTTATGAATCTGAATTACATCAGTCTTGTAGAACTTACCAAGCTAATGCAGCCATCCCATAATTACCAGCCACTTTTATAAAGGAATGAATTTTGCCACTGTGGCAGTCAATTTACCAGTCAGCTATGGCAAGTCTACATGCAGTGGGTTAAAACATGACTGCTGTTAGCTGTTTGCCTTCCACTCTGTTGGAATTACCATGGCCTCTGCAGCTCCCAGCCTGCTGTCTTGGTGCAGCAGTAGGAGCTACTCCAGGCCACTGGGCTGTCTGGGGCCAGCACACAAGTCCCTCTCTGCTGACTGGTGGGAGGTTGCAATTGCTGGCAGAGCAGGAAGAAGAAATGTTGGTGCTTGCAGCACCTGAAATTCTCACTACTACTTTTGCCAGTGGATATTTTCAATTCATCACGTCTAAGGCGTTAAAAAAGGCTTCCTGTTGACTGCAGAGTACTTTAAATCACTTGTTGTACAAAAAACCTGCTACACTGAGGTAAGACTTTGATCTGTTCTTTTTATAAAATGAAAAAAAATACAACTGAACAAACAAACGAGATGAATGAAGCTTAATTCAGTTGAGTCATAACATATTACATCCATAAAGTAGTTGCAGTAACGCTGATCACTATGTGCTTGACTTTCAGGCATCCTGCCACCCCTGATCTCCTTTACATGTATTTAAGACTATCTGATAAACCCATCAATTGCTCCCCTTAAATAGAAATGTTTCAGTTTTCACCTCCATCAAGATTCAACTGTCCCACCGCTTCAAGATTTCCAGGTATGGATTCTTCCTCTCTTTTGAAACCAGTGTCTGAACCAGACATAAGAGACCTTGATGTCATTTCCTCTTTAGCCAATAAATGACCAGCTAAATGTACTTGCTCATGCATACCTCAGTGCCCAAAGCATAGTAAACTCACATGGTCTGTAGCTCAGGGTGGTACGATATCTATAGATACATTTCAAAATTAAATTCTTTGTTACTTTTCAGCGAGCTGACCCACCTGGAGTAATTACATATTGGCCTAGCCAGAGAGAAAATGGTTGTATTTCAGGGCTCAGTTGTAAAATAGATCATTTTAGTTCTTTAAAGGCAAAAAAGGGGTTTTCAGGTGAAGGGTCTTTTGGTTTTGTATTTTTTTGTTGTTGTTTTTTTTTGTTTTTAATCTGGGTTTCCCAAACCACTGTGTAGTGCTGGAACCTTGAGTAAAAGAAGGTAAATAATAAAACACTATTAGGAGTTTTTTAGGACCTGATAAAACTTATGAATTAAGCCCTACAGGGAAGATAAGCAGAGTATTGACCAGCAGGGGGAGAAAAGTAGTGGAACATATGACACACATGTTAGGTACACACCATAGTTTATTATCTTGTGTAGCCCTAAATATGTTACTAATAGCACTAAGCACTTATAATAAATAAGTGTCTTTGCTGTTATATGTTGAAACATATGTTGAAAGTCCCTTGCTTGTGCCCTGTCTCATCAAAAAATATCCGTCGTGGTTTAGGGCTGGACCGGCCACTAAATCCTGGACAGACACTCTCTATTAACCCCTCTCGCCTCCCCAGAAGGGAATAGAAAAGGGAATAAGGGAGAGAGAGTGTATGGTTTGGAAAATAAAACTAACAGATCTAATAAAACAATAATACTAATACTACAGGATAAAAATGAAAATAGGAAAATAATGAAATTTATACAGATATGTACAAATATATAAAACCAATATAAAATCTTCCCCTCCAATGCCAAATCCGTCACCAGAGGCTCTGTGGAGCCAGGCACTGGAAAAGTCCCAGACCAGACTCAGCAGCAGGTGGGAGCAGGATGCAGGAACACACAGATCAGGACCAGAGGCAAATGAACTAACAGGGTTCTGCTCAGACCTTGGCCACTGCAGGATCGAGACAGATGGAAGGGCTCCAAGATGGAAGAAAAGGGTTGGGACCCTCATGATCCCTTGTCTTTTATACTGAGTATGATGTATGTGGGATGGAATACCTCGTTGGTCAGTTTTGGGTCCGCTTCCCCCCTCTGTAGGCACAGACAACACCTGTGATGAGACAACTGACCTTGAGCATATCTTCTGGCAGCACTGTTTGGGAAAAACATGCTGCCAGTTTTTAGCAAGTTCAGCCACTTAAAAGAGACTGAGCTGAAAATCACTAAGTAGAAAATTAGCTGTTTAGCTCAAACCAGGACAATGTCGGACTTAAAAGAAGTATGGTAGACTAGTAGAACTATTTATGAAGGAGTTCATGTTTCCTCCAATTTCCTGAAAAGCAACCAGATTTTTGATCAGAAATATTAAATGAACTGATGCTGGAAGTGAGAACTTTGAAAACAGAGTGCACACTGGGGCTCCTGTGTCTTGGAAATATAGTTTAGGGTACCAGATGCTGAATGCAGAAAAATGCAAAGAACTTATATGTTGAGACAAGCAAAATCTAGGATATTTTTTCTTGCCACGTACTACGCCATGTATTTCTGAATACTTGGCATTTTCCAAGGAATCATTATTCATTGTATTTCTACTTTATTTTTTTGTGGGTAAGAGAGAAATGTACATATTTTATCTCTTCTTTCTAAATATACCACAGCTTCCTCTCATTTTCAATGCATGTCACTGAAATATTCTGCTTCCTGTTAACACCTTTTTCCATTTGAAATGTATACATAGTTTGATATAACCTTTTCCTGCATAAATTTACTTTTGTTATAACGTATATGGATCACTTACAATTTATGTAGAACAGTATTTTTTAACCATTCATTTTCTGATACCTTTACTTTTTCACAAGTATTGTGTCTCTGATTAAATACTACGTTGCATTTGACCCTGTTTCTAAGCTTTTCCATTTCTTTGTGACATAACCAGCTATGATCTCAGCCTTCGCAGTATTATGAATGGTGTTACCCAAGCTGAGAACCATTGAGGATGCTGAGAATGTGATGGAATGGGAAGAAAAGAGTGAAAGACTGAGCTATGTGTCTGAAGCATGCTTAACCCAGTAGAAACATCAGCAATAATCAATATTAAGTGCACTCTCCCAATGCCTCTGGCAGCTGGTGGACTTCTGTTCTACTGCTGGAACTCCTTCTGGAGTTCTTCCTTCCCCTTCCATCACCTTCACCTTCACCAGCTCCTTCCTCCTGGGCCCCACTTCCCCATCACAAGAAAATAGTATACTAAAACTACCTCTCAATTCTAAGTGGAATAAGGTGGGAGAATTCTATTGGGTTTTTTAATTTATTTATTTATTTTTTTTTCATTAGAAAGGTCTTTAAACAAATTTCAGAGATATTGTGTGGATATATCTGCCACATAAAAATAGGTTAGACACTTAAAATGTGATGTTAACTAGCTCTGGATAAGATAAATACTTGATGGCACTTACATACAATGAGAGTAGTCATGCTGGCTGATAGAAGACTTCCCTTGAGGTGATGGACATTGTTTGCATCAGATGGAGCTGTTGCAACATCTGAAAATGTCAAGTTTTTCAGATTTCATTAACATTTATGTGTCTAATAGGAAGCAAGATCAATAGCTTTTTCACAGAAAGCATTTACTGTAGAAACAAAATTAATTACTGATAATATGAAAATTGCAGACAATCTAATTTGCATTCTGGACAGCTAATTAGAAAGATCAAGATATGGGTCAGCACTGCTTTCTTGTTCCTGAATTTATTTTAAAGGCTTTGGCTGGGACTTGCAGATATAAAGAATACATTTTAGCAAGAAATATCTATATCTTATTCTGCGTTGTATCACAACTGTATATAACTGTGTCATTTGCCCTTGCTTCCTCTCTCTGTTCTTCCTTTTCTTGCTCATTTCCTTCCTTCTTCATTTCCGCCCTTCTTCTTTCCTCCCTCCCCTTCTTCCACTCATTCTCCCTTTGCCCTTTCCCT
>NW_010179806.1:0-7455 GCF_000695765.1 Mesitornis unicolor | reverse complement strand
CCCTTCTCTTCATTTTTCCCATAGAAAATTTTTAACATCCTTTCCCACAGATCTTTAATTTCATATACACTTTCTATACTTTGTATAGATTTACTTTGCTAATAAATGTTCTTTCTGTTCTCCTTTTTTTAGGGAAAGAAGAGCAGAAGGAAGAAGTGAGTGCCTTTCCCTGTGCCTGCTCAGTACAAGAATACTGAACTGGAACGGACTTTTGGTTGGTTTTTTTCATTAACAATAATTACATTTGAAAATATAAGCTCACTGAGAATCATCAAGTTACCAGGTATTAAGTAGGTTGTACATTGACCTCCAGCTACTATCTATAGGTCTATATATATTGATCAAAAATCACAGAGAATCCCAGATACAAACACTTTTCCTCCAGAAAGGAGAGGAGATAATTATTTTTCTATAAAATCTATTTAGCAGGCCTAACTGTCTCAGTAAATTTATCTTTCCTTCAGAGGAATTGTCAGGTTCAGTTGAATAATTTGAGACATTTCAGATATATATTCTACTTTTTTTTTTCCTGCTACAATGCCAATAAATTATTAGTGTTTAATAATTAGGTTCCTGCTCTTAATATGAGTGTAGTGGAGGCAGACTTTTGACATGAGATTTAAATCTGAAAATCACCCTTGCTTGGCAGTGTGAAATACTTTTCATTTCATATCAACATAAGTTCAGGAGTTCTGAATGAAGCTCATTCACAGAACAAGTCTTGACTTCAGGAATAGGAGGAAATTTAAACTCTAGTTTTGAGTAGTAGGGTCTTTTTTCAGTTGGTCCTGATAGCATTCAAAACTTTGATGTGCTACTTGGTATGGACTGAAATTTAAAAATAATATTGTAAATTATATCTGAACAATCAACATCATAAGAGAAAGAAAATGAAACAAATATGTTCAGGCCTTATACAGATTTTAACACCTCATCCTCAGTTGATTCGGTGGACACTGAAAGGAGCAGTGCCCTCTTTGTTGCTGTTCCGAAAGAGAAATACTGAAATGTCTACTGTACTGATTGTGTAAGTCTTGCTGTTTCATTGACTTTCACTTTGCCAGTATGCTTCTCAATACTGCTTTCGCACATTGAATCAGTGGTTTTTTACATTTACATACAGTTTTCTGTATTATTTACCTCCCGTTCTCTGATGGGCATGAGGAGGTGTCATGGTTTAGTCCCAGCGCATAACTGAGCACCACGATGCCTCAAAAAGGGCAAGTCAAAACAAGGACTGGGAGGGCCTCCCACCACCCAAACAGGTCACAAGCAAAAGACAGACCCATCACAAGGGATAAAGAAAACCAAACAAAACAATTCTAATTTGTTACCAACATCAGAGTAGAACAATGGGAGATACAACCAGATCTTAAAATCAAAATACCTTCCCCCCACCCCTCCCTACTTCCCAGGATCAACTTTTGTTCCCGGTTTCTTCACCTTCCCCCTCCCCCTTTGCCTTGAGGCACAGGGGGATGGGGGTGGGGGTTTGCAGTCAGTCTTCCCGCCACATCATGTGCTTCTCAGGAGTAGGGGAAAAAAAAAAACCTCAGCCCAGTGTGTCTCTCTGCTTCCACGTGGCCCCCTTTCCATAGGGGGGAAAAAGAAGGTCCTCAAAAGTCCAATATGGGTCTGCCCACAGCTGCAGTTTCCCTCACACACAAAACTGCTTCAGTCCAAGTCCACAAAACTCCAGTCTGGGTCTGCCCATGGTCACAGTTCCCTCACACACGACCAGTCGACCCAGCTATCACCACGGGTTGCAAAGGGGAAACCTGGGTTCTGTGTCCTCCTCCTCCTCCCTCTCCTTTCTTTCCTTCAAACTGACCTTGGTGTTCTTCAAAGTTGTTCTCCTTGGGCCCCACTCCTTTCTCTGCTGCAGGTCTCCTCTGATAGTTATGGAAATCCTGGCACGCACTCTCTTTTTTTTTTTCGGGATTAAACTGCAGCGGGGCTTAAGCTTAAGTTGTGGTAGGGGCCGGCCAAGACCGGGGCCACGCTGGTCAGGGCTCGTGCCAGAGCAAGAGAGCGAAGCATGCCCTGCACCCCCCTTAAATACATGAATTTGCAGGGGCACTGATTGGCTTGGCCCTGGTCAGAGGTGGGTCTGTCAAAGGCAAAGGGGGGGGCTTTTCAGGTAGCTTCTTAAAGGGCCATCTCCATAGCCCTTCCCCCTTTACCAAAGACACAACCAAAACCCCCCTCACAGAAAACCCAGTACAGAAGGTTAGAGGGGCAGTAGACAGCACATTGAGAGCAGAGTAGCATGCTTGCGCTTTACAGTGTATGCTGAAGCAGGAACTACATAGCTGCTACCCCATCCCCTGCATCAGCTGTGCCTTCACCTGCAGGGCATCACTATAAGGCCATGCTCTAGCGCAACACACAAACTTCAGCTCTATTATCAGGCTAGGTAATAAGACATGAGTTACTGAAGAGCAGAAGGCAAAGGACAGGGCAATGATTGCAGAATTGCTGGGTTATATGGCTAGCCTTGTCAATTGCTTTTTATAGACTTTATTAGAAGTTACTTTATCACTACTGCCCCAAGTTTATTTATCTACAAAATAAGATTAATGATTCTTTAAATCATTCCATAGGATAAGTCTTCATGTTATTTTTAAACTGTTTTCATTATTGATTACCCTACATAAATGACAGGAGTGACAATTTGTTTCTAACAACCTAATTCTGTGAAGTATGTTTTCTCTCTATTGTGTGTATATTTTCAGTTGAACTTAATTCACTTGTGAGGCATGACACTAAAATAATAACTACAGATATCAACACAAGGAAAAACAGTAGTATTTTATGAGATGGCAAATGATTTATTGGAATTTGAGCATTTATTCTAATAGGCTACCAAATGTTTTTATGGTTTCTTAATACATTTAATCTAGTTAAAAATTGGCATAATGATATTCTGTAAATTAATGAAACATAAATAAAAATATTTCATATAATTTTCATCTGTTAGAGGCAAGAAACATTTCATAAACTAGCAATTAAAATGAGGCTTTAAAAAGTAGATAATAAGACTCAAAGAAGCTAAGGCCAACAAATAAAATCACCATAATTAAATCTTTCTCTGAAATTTTGATAGATTAGCAATTTTCAATATTTTTTCAAACTACAACCACAAAGAACAAAGATGGGATACAATGAGTTTGTTCAATGGCAGTCTGGCATTTTGGAAAAAGTTGAATTTCAAAGGTTTTCCTCAAAGACAAAAAGTAAGGCTTTCTGAGTTACTGTAGCTCAGACATTTGTTTCTAAACATTAAAAGGTTTGCAATAATTGTAAAATTAAAATATCCCATTAATGTTTGCAAGTTTACATACATTTTTCAGGACCATTTTTCCCTAGTGTCAACCACATTTTTGTGCAATATTATCATACAGATATAAAGTTTATATATTTAACACAACTCTCTCTTCACGTAAGACAATAAATTAGTGATAATAAGAAGGTAAATCTCTCAAAACTTTAAACTTGCATCAAATATCAGGGGGTTGAGCAACCAACTTTTCAGAAAATAAGTGCAGTCTCTGTAAGAAGACTTGGCTTCGCTGAAATTAAAAGTAATTCTAAATTATCCTAGATGATCTCTGGTCAAATATACTTTCAGGCGAACTATTGCTTACCTGTGATTCAGGTTGGAGTTACTCATTAGTAAATATATACTACAAATCAGTATATTAAACCTACATATAAAATGTAATATTCAAAGTTTCCTATAAATATACTACTTATTATTAATATTAGTAATCACATTTTAAGTATTTTTTTGAGTATTTAGATGTTTTAATAGCTTTTTGTGGACAACTGCTTAGGAGTTAATTTTACTTTTTAGATAGTGCCTTTTAGCTTCATACTAATGCTTGCAGACTGTATTTAATGAATATAAAGCTCTTTTAAACACAGGTAGGCATCTGATACTAGATTTTGCACAGCCACATCTCCCAATCATTTAAACTACATGTAAAGAAATGCCTATTTTATAATTCTTGAATTGAATGACTGCTAAATTTGCAAAAAAAAAAATTTAACAAGATGATTTTGTGCTGTCAAATTTATTACTAACCAGTTGCTTTTAAAGAAAAAGGAGAATGTGTCCTAATAAGTAACTAAAAGTCAAATAAGCATCCAAGGTTGTGCAAAAATACATTTAAGAGAACTCTTTTATCTTTCCAAGACAAGAGAAACTGTTTAAATGTCCCCAAGAGATAAGGAAATATATATATATTTTTTTTTATATTGCCTCTAAGAAAATTCTTACTAGAAAACCCTGACATTTTACATACACTGACTTCTGCTTGAGACACTGTTTTTTATTTCATTTTCTTGCCAGGAGGGGGAGGCAGGAGGAAGAAATGTTCATTTCTATTCATCAGGAAACATTAATACATAAATTTTATTCTCACTGTTGGTTTCAAATGTCAGTGCAGCTGCACTTAATGCAAAGGTAGATTTACACCCTGGGAATTCTGTGTTAGCAGATCCATACGAAGATTTCAATGCTGCAAAATTGCTATTTTACTAAGTTTTTACAGAAGTAGTTACCTGCAGCATTATCATTAAAAATATAGCAAATATTCACATAAGAAACATCTAGTTTTATTAATTGTTAGCTTATAGCATAGAAGGTGTCTTTCTAGACTCAGCTTAGCTTTCAAAGACTAGATTCTCTAGTTTTGCAATGAAGGCTTCCATGGAATTTGAAGCATGTCATTTAGTCTCCTTGATACATTTATAGTCAAAGAGTAGTAGTAATTTTTGCATTTATGTCTGGGCTCAGTTTAGGGACCGTTTAGATCTATTACAGTGCCTATGTAAAAGAGATTTGTTTCTAAGCACGCATCAGAATGTGTCCTACTTCTACAGGCTGTTGGCAATGTTTCTGCCTTAATGGTAGTCTTCTTCAGTCTCAAAACGTCATGACCAAATTAACTACTACTGACAAGATATGTTTGTGTATTTCAATAGCACTAAACTGACTCCATGATGATCTATTGGCAATAAAATCAGTAGGAATAATATTGCAAAAAGTATTTTTTATGTTCTGAGCATAAAAGACCCTCTTACTTTCATTGATGGTAATCTAGAGGCAGATACATATCTCCCTGTAATGTCTATGAAAGATAGAAATGCACTTTTATATCCAGAATACATATTTTAGGTGTCAAAATCAGACTGAAAATCATGTTTTTCATAAATCTTCTTGGAAAGATTAATCAAATTAATTTTTTTTCTCTTGGTAAATTGGATTATAGCCTGATTATGTGAGAACATTTACAGATATTTCCATATCACTTTTACTGACATTTTTAAAGTATCTTCTCCAAAAGGTTAATTACATTCTAAGAGCATTTTAACATTTCTGCCATTTTTGTGTTGTTTTTGAACAGAATCCTACTTGCAATAGTTTTCCTAAAACTGTGGAACTACCACAGAACAAAGAACTTTATTATTCTGAATGAATTCTAAGCTATGATGTAACTTACTCTGTGAGCATTATTCGCACACTTCCAAATTTGAAGAACTTGTTTATCCCTTTATCTTAATGAAGCAGATAAATTTATCCTTATTTACATTTGTTAAGTACAAGTTTTCCTGCAGAGATCTACAACAACAACCTGTCCTAGACTTGGTAATTGCAAATCTTACATGTTTTAGTGTCAGCACTACAGTGTGTTTCCTCCATTGTCAGGATATGGACCTGAGAATTACTTAGATAAAAGAAAATTACCCCAGAAATACTTTCTTGTAGATGAGGAAGTTGAAACACAAAGTTGAAGTGACAAGGATGAGAATAGGAAAAACGTCAAGCAAAATCACTGAGTTCTAGGGGAGAAAGTAAGAACTACAAGTTCAAACACACTTTCCCTTTTTTTTTTCTAATTTTGTCTCTGATGCGATTTTGAAGAAACTATTTAGGCTTCAATTTTTAGAATTGCACTTTAAATTTTAGTGTTCACATTGAGATGGTAAGTTTTCTCAGTTTTTGAAACTAAGGCATTCTGTGTTTCAAAAGCAGTGCCACCTTGAAGTATGAAGTCCTTTGAAAGTATTCTGGTTGTTCTGATGTAGTAGGATTACTGCAGTTTACTATAGTAAAAAAAAATGACATTGGCATTCTCTTTACTACTAAATAACTACTGAATTTCAAATAAAAATTTCTGGTAATTCTTCAGTGTTTTTTCCAACAAGAAAAGGCAAGAAAGGGCATGTTTCTACATGATGAGAAATACGTATCAAGTCAGAAGACAAGAATGTGAGTGCAAATTTTGTGTGTGTGTGTGTGTGTGTGTGTGTGTGTGTGTGTGTGTAAGTATCAATGCACAAAACTGCCTAGAAGGCATTTGTCCCAAATGAATGACATTAAAGGCAGTAAAATAATCATTAAATAGTAACTTGGAAATTACAAAGAAACTTAGAAAGAAAGGCAATAGACTGAAAAGAAGAATAAAAATTTTTAACAATGGAAAGATTTCTGACAGTGGAAACAGCAGTGGTCAGAATTTGGTATGACATTACCAGAAGACATCCTACTCTACTTTGCCTTAGCCAGAGAGACACACCTTCCCATCGGGTGCTATGAACTGCTTCAAGGACTGTTTTCTGCCACTCACTTTTCTTACTCTGTTCTTCATCTCCACTGTTTCATGGTAACTGTTCTTCCTTGCTAGGGGTCACAAAGTTATCCCTGACACTCAGTCTTCTTGAGTGTTTATGTTCCACCTCATATCCCTTCTAGGAGATGTCAGAAGTGTTAAAAAACACCCAAGAAGAATTGATTTATAAGTGATCCCTGAAAGAAACACCAATGAAGAGAAGGAAAAAAAATAAGAAAATAGCAGATTTCTTTTAAAGAGGTAGTGACTAAATTTCCTTCAGACTCACTTTCTGATCAGAACAGTTACTTATTTACTACTCCATCAACTCTCTCTTGTTTGGATTGGAGATTTGGGCATTGGTTTCTGAGAATGCTGTGGCAAAATATCTAAATCTTCCCTTCTTTTTTAATCAGCTTTCTTCTCATATCACATAGCAAAAGTCATGGCACTCTCATAGACACATCAACCAATACATGTTATGCTCTCCCTCTTCAAAGGCAAAATATATGGTTGCTCCCCAGAAGTTGCATTGGCAGAGCTTGCAGGAGGGGATGGATATTAAAACTAGGAACAGGTTATCTGAGCATCTCCAGGCATAACAAACTGGCTTCCTGAAAAGTCAGTCAGTTCTGAGACTGTGAGCATACTATGGGAAAAGACTAAACTGAAGCTTAGCAGAAAAGCTTTAACACAGTGTAAGAGACACTGCCTCTGTTCCTGAGGCAGAATAGAAACAGAAGGGACAAGCAGGAATTCGGCTGAGGACAAATGTAAGTTATTTTTCTATTGCAATTTTCTTGTGTCATAGCATTCAGGGACTGCTTCTATGAAGCTC
>NW_010179805.1:0-7126 GCF_000695765.1 Mesitornis unicolor | reverse complement strand
GGGTTGCTCGGGACAGCGAAATGCATTAGATGAGGTAATATCTCGGGCTCATTGAAGTCAGTTTTGGAAATAATGAATCGTATTAACGCATTAAAAAACCCTCTGCAATCCAACATCATTAGGTCGTTCCGGTACCCGTTTCCAATTAGCGCTTAGGGTTTTTTTTATTTGACCCCTTCCTCTAAATAAAATGGAAGCTAATGACAGTTGATTTTATTTATTTATTTCGTCAAATTGAATTTACCCATCGGTGTAGACACACGCTGGTATTGTCTCTCTTCTCAGGGTTACTAGATGCCCAGGAAGAATTAGAAACCTGAGGAGGAGGAGAAAGAGGAGGAGAGAGCCTGTCCTGGAGCATCCCCACCTACAGTGTGGGGCTGTCAGTTTGCAGGGCCACGAGTGAGTTGATGAACCTGTTAAATCTTCCCCAAGTAGCTCTCTCAAAGGACCATATCTGATAAACCTCATGTTCCCGTCCCTATTTCCCACGATAGGCATATATACATACATAAATTAAAATAAGTAAGGTGTTTTTTTCTGCATCCAGGTCTGAAAAGTAAGAAGGCTGCATGAACCTGGCAGAGATCTGCTGCCCAACACAGAATGCATGATAGGAATTAATCACCCTTCCACCCCCAGGTCCTGTTTCAATAGTTACTTATCCTTAATTAGCACCTGGTCTCATGCTAGGCCTCAAGGAAAAAAGTAAGAGGAATTATTCTCTGTGCAGCTAAGCTGCATGTTTTGTTGAATGCTGGATCAGACACACCACTAGCTTCACTTAAATGATCCAGTTTACTTTAGACTGCTCCTCTTGGTAAACAGAAATGTCCAGCTAGAAGATTCAAAATACTAAACTATTTCAGACACTAAAAGTTTTAGTCCCAACCATGTGACATCTT
Organism: Mesitornis unicolor; assembly: GCF_000695765.1. Taxonomy (NCBI): domain Eukaryota; kingdom Metazoa; phylum Chordata; class Aves; order Mesitornithiformes; family Mesitornithidae; genus Mesitornis; species Mesitornis unicolor. Next base: position 6,221 of record NW_010179805.1, on the reverse strand, counting down.
TGTGCTGTGTCTCCATACTCTGAAAAACACAGCATGTGGCATGAATTTGGCCTTTTGTTTCCCACTGTGCCTGTGCAACAGAGCTGGACAATGCTATGTCTCAGCTGGGATCCAGCCTCTTCTACTGTCAGGGTAATTCACACCAGGCGCATGGTCTGCCCTGATTAATGGAGGTTGCACAGGACACCAGCATGCTAGTCATCTAAGAGGCCTTGAGTAGAAAACATATAGGCTTATGTTTAAATAGATAGACTAGGCCCAAATTTGAGACTTTCCATGGGTTATCTGGATTATGGCTATCCTCTGTTTCTCCAGCTCTGTGATGTGTTCTCATGTGATGTATCCTGTTACTTCCACTGTAGTAATAAAAGGCAGTTGGAAACACAAATGGAGAGTAAACAGAGACCCAGTGCCATTCTAGGGCACAATAGACTACTAGAAAAAGCTGAGAAGGGTTTCCATGCAGGTACTTAACATGTAGTAAGTGAGGGAATTGGAAGTAAATACAAGACTAAAGTAGGCCTTTCAGTCTTATGGTACTTGTTATCTGCAGATTTTTCCTAACTGGTAAAATGATTTACTAGGTAATTTTTCAACATCATTATCAGTTTGTTTTCTCTAGAGGCACAGCCTCTCCATCCCATAAGAAGACCCCAAGAGTAGAGAAGAGATGCAAGAGGTACTCTGTGGATCTTAGTAGCAAGATGGTTACAAGGATAGTCCATCTTCTCTTTCTGCTGATGTTCCAGCTCCCTTGGGCTGTTCGTATAGAGGTAGAGCAGGTATTGAGAGAACAAATCTATAGGCACTGGGGTCAAGCTTGCCTCCTGTGTACACCCAAACCTATACACTTTCTACAAGTATGCACATGTCCGCTAGTCTTTCTCATTCTTTTTTAAAATATCAGTGTATATGTTTTTTGAGCTGACACTGCCTAGAAGAATTCTTGTCATAACTGGAGATCAAGGATATTCCAGCAAAAAAAGTTGATGGGTTTTGGTGCTGTTTCCCTTCTCTAAAAGCTTGAAAGAGAATGTTATGCCAACCTCTGGGCACTTTGCAACAGAGGACGTGAATAAACCATCTGGTTTAATTCATTCCTGTGTCACCTCCTTCAGCATTATTGATTGCTCAGGAGTAAAACTGACCAAAAAGAGATGAGGGTAGAAGGGAAGCACTTTTAAAATGTGACTTAATCTTCTCAAGCTGCTTGGACACTTTTTATTCCTCAGGTCACTTAGAAGGTTGCTGTAACTTTCCCCTCACTTCTGCTCTTTCAGCTGTGCCCTGACTGCCTTTTCCTTCTTATAATGAATCTGAGCTATTCCTTCATCCTCAAGGTCCTTTAATGCCCTATTGTTATCTTAGCTCTCATCTTTGCACTGAGACACAGATATTTCCCTGAATAGCCTGTGGTGCCAGTTTTCATTAGTCACTTCTTAGATTTTAAAAGAAGCATCTCTCTGCTCTCTTGGGCTTCCCCATGTGCCTCAGTCATCTGCAAGGCTTTTTCCAACTATCCCAAATCCTCTCAGCATCTCTCTCCCATCATGAAAACTTGTCAGTGTTTAGGAACCTGATATGCTCGCCCCTCCCAGCCCAGAAAGGTGCCGGTTGGTTTTCTTGTCTCACTACATCTCCTCAGCTCCATCTTTATGGAGTTGTTGTCCTGTGTCATACATTTGAAACCTGCACTCTGGGTCAGGGGACACGTCTTGTCTCTATGCTTGTACAGTACAAATCACAATAAAGGTCTCTCTGCCAGGAGCTTTTAGGCACAATATTAAATCAAACCATGATAGAAGAACAGATTTCATAGTGCTTTAAAAATAATTTCAAAAGCTAAAATTCCCTTGGATACAAAATGTCACTTTTCTCCTTCACTATTTCTTTGTCAGGATTTAAAAATACTTCCGAAGATGACCCACATCTAACCATGTCCTTTCTTGAGGACTACTTTCAATTTCTGCGTTTATGTAATCCGTGGATTTTCTTGCCACTAATCCATTCCATTGTTAAGATTCAGCAGTTTTACATCTATACTGATGTCAGGGGCTGACTGGGCTTCAATAGGAGCTATGCACTTGCATGTAAAAGCAGACTTCACCTCCTTTAGAGGCTTACTATACCAATACAATAGCCAGTATAAAAGCTACTTAAACAGATTGTGTAACAAAACAGTTTTTTATTATGGAGCAACATAAATTGCAACTTTCTTTAGTTGCTCAGAACTAGTTTCGTACAATATCAGAATGAATTCTATACATACGAGGATGGCATTATACAGAGAAACATTAAGCCATTGCTTAAATGTTTGTGGGTTTTTTTACTGTTTTCTTTTAGGTAAAAGAAGTCATGGAATTCTGACTGGCCTTGCTCAGCAGTGTTAAGTCAAACACTCCACAACATATCAGACAATTTTTACTTGAATACAGAAACCACTGGTACAGCATGAAACCTGATTTATTAGCAGTTGCACTGAAACTGGGATTTTCACTAAACTTAGCAGCTATGTTATATTCAAGAATTATATTCTATATAATTCTATTCTTATTCTAGAATAAACTATACTTTATTATATTCTTAGCTTAGGTTACACTATTTGTTTGGGTTTTTTTCTTCTTTTATTTTAAATATAAAATCTTATTTAAAGGAAATGTGTAAAAGGGACATTATTTCAAGCAATTGATCCCAACTTATAAAGAAAGCCAGATTTGAAATGGATGTTTTGTTTTCATGCAGAGTCATTATGCAGTTTTTTAATACAGATTTTCCCTGTTCTTCCTTTAGCAGTATTTTTTCCTGTATCTATTTTTTCTTCTACTTATTTCATAGGATTCTAGGAATTGCTGTCATGCACTGAACTGATTTCCCTCTAAAGAGATACCTAGCTGTATCTCTTCATCAGGCTGAATTAAAACCACTGTATTTAATAAAAACAAACAGCAGTTCATCTCAAGTTTTGTTCTATAGCATTGTTTACATTACAGTAAGATTAGAGGTTTAGGGTGAAGCTTTTTAATATTTTTTTTTTGTTTAATCTTTGTTTTGGATGTGCTGAATTCCACACATCCAGAGCCTGATTTTGCACCCTGATATTAGATATCTGTGATATTAGAATGAGGTCCATGGCACGTGCAAAATTGCTATTTAGAACAATATATGCTATAGTTAGGGACAACAGAAGTAATTAGAGGAAACAAGAAACAAACATAGTTTTCAGTTATTGTGATGTGAAATATATTATTTAGAATTAAAGATATGATTTATACTGTACCTTCCAATGATCTATTTGTTTTCCCTTTAGTTCCTATGTTTCTGCTTTTGACCTCCCCTTCTCCAAATGAAGCAGCTCTGTGGATATAAATAAAAAGCTTTTAGATGTGCACCATTTAAACCAAGATCAGAATGTGACATTAACTCTTAGTTACCTACTTTAAAACTGGATGATTACAGTATTTAAATTAGTTCAGTAAAAGCAGACCCTTCTTCTACATTGTTAATTGAAAAAATTAGACCTTTTAAATTTGCTTTGTGACTCTTTCTGAACTTGAAAAGAAACACAGATTCTGTCCACTGCCTGCAGACAGGCAATCAGTCAGTGAGCACACTTTCAGTTCCAGCTCAGTTCCTACTTACATTAAGTAGAAACCTGTTAAAATAACTTCACTCACCACCATACAAATAGGATCAAGCTATTTGGGACCAGCAAAAATGAAAACTCCAACCAACAAACATAAAAAACCTCACCACTCAAGAATAACAAACTACTAAACAAAAGACAATTCCAGTGTTCACTAATAAACACCAGTTGTTCTTTAACATAACTGTATTCATCTTTACAAGACTCCAACAAGTACGTTCTTAAAATTAATGCTTAATTATTCTTGATAGTTTCCAGTAAAATTCACCAGCATATTTTACAAGAATCTGACATTCTAACACAAAATCACCTATATTATTTGTTTGGATTAAGCTTGTCCTTGGGTCTTTTATTTACTCATGTTACTTTTTATTCATAATCTTCCTGATGTTCAATGTCCAGATTATTTGATAAGATCTCTACAGATGTAGAAATTAGTAACAGTACCTGTAACACTAATTTGGAGTCTGGTGAGTTTAGGGTCTGGAGTTTTTAATGAAACTTTAATATTTGCTGGTGTAATTTTCTAGTTAAAGTAACTGCTATTTTATTTAAAAGATTTTAAAAGATACTTACGTGTAACTTACTGTCTATAAACAAAATTATAAAATAAAGGTTATTTAACATACAGCTGGTTGAACTAATGCTGAAATCTATACATAATTCCTGGAGAAAGTCTCTTTCATATCCAGAATGTGTATTGTACTAACATGAAGAGATACAGTGAGTTATAGAGAATATCAAGTGTTTACACAGATTTCACACTGTATAAAATGTGACAGACATTGAAGGAAAAATATATCCTTTGAAAATGTACTCTGCCACTGTGTTATTTGTAACAAAAAAGTGAAGCGTTCCTGGTTTCTGAAAGCTGGGGAGCAGCATTATTGACTAGCTGATGTGGCACATCACCAAATCCATGCAACTGCTTTGCTTTCATCTGCATATGAACTGGCCAATAGTGTTTTTCCACTTTCAGCAAGACTTTTGAATACAACACTTACACATCTTAAGTGCCATTTGCTCATCAAGCATAACTTCTGATATGAATGTACCAATTCTGATTTTCTCTTACTTTGATGCTACTCTACTAAAATCAGTGAGACTACTCTTGAACAGACATCCAGTCTGACAGAAGACACAGAAGCTTTGCTGTGAGTTTCAGTGAAGATTAACATCTCATGTCTTGGATAGGATAGTAATGGTTCATTCTCTAACTGGCAACCAGTTTTGAGTGAGGTCTCTCAGGGATTGATATTGGGCCCGACACTATTTAATATCTTCATTAGTGATCTGGATGTCAGGATCAGGAGCTCCCTGATGAAGTTTGCTGATGACACCAAAACAAGTGGGGTAGTTGTCACTGCAGGGAGACCTACCCTCCAGGAAGACCCAGACAGACTGGACAAGTGGGCTATCAGGAACTGTGTGAAGTTCAACATGGACAAATGTAAGGTTTTGCATCTGGGAATACATAATCCAAGAATGCAGCTGAGATTGGGTTCCACCTGGCTTGAGAGTAGCCCTATGGAAAGGGACCTGGGGGTCTTGGTGCATGACAAGCTCACCATGAGTGAACAGTATGCTACAGCCATAAAGCAAGCCATCAAGATGCTGGATTGCATTAAAAAAGACATCAGCAGCAGAGATAAAGAAGTCATTATCCCTCTTTACTTGACACTGGTCAGACCACACCTTGAGTACTGTGTCCAGTTTTGGTCCCTGCTATACAAAAAAGATGTGGACAGGTTGGAAAGGGTCTAGAGAAGGGCAATGAGGATGATCAGAGGACTGGAAGACCTGCAATATGAAGGAAGGCTTAGAGAACTGGGCCTGTTCAGCCTTGTGAAGAGAAGGCTTAGGGGGAACCTTATTACTGTGTACCATTACATAAAGGATGGCTACCAAGAAGATGAAGACTCCCTTTTCACAAGAAGTGACATGGAAAAAGAGAGGGGTAATGGACACCAGTTGCTTCTGGAGAGATTCCAATTGAGCTCCAGGATAAATTTTTTTACCATGAGATCAATCAGACATTGGAATAATGTCCCAGGGAAAGTGATGAATTCCCCTACGTTGGTCAGTTTTTTCTCTGACAGGGTGCTGACTCATCTCATTTAAACTATACTTTTGCCTTGAGAGGTTGGACTAGATGATCCTTGTGGTCCCCTCCAACCTGGTATTCTATGATTTAACGATAGGATCAGACTCAGGCAACCAAGGCCAAAGTAAAACAGGAAACAAGCCAAAGCCTTTAGCTACACCTGCTGAATTCAGTGGAATTACTGTCATTTATCCCAATAGAAAAATGAACGAAGCCATTACTTCCTCATGTTTGGGAAAAACATTATTATTACAGCTCTATTCTTGTACTACTTTCACATGTGTTGCACCCAAGAATGTCTGTGTTTTTATGCAGTGGAACTGGACTTACGGGCTGTCCCAAACTGGGGAAAAAATATGGACAGCTTCTAAAGCTCTCACTTTCCACATATTTATATCTTGAGACCGTCAAACTATGACTCTAACTTCCCATTTGGATGGTTGTCTTTAGAATAGAATAGAATAGAATAGAATA
>NW_010179804.1:1440-2860 GCF_000695765.1 Mesitornis unicolor | reverse complement strand
CCTAGAGCAAGTGACTGATGAGGAGAGACTGAGGGCTTGTTTAACCTGGGGAGGCAGGGGCCAAGAGGCAATCGAGTACAAGCCTACAGCTTCTCGAGAGGTGGTTAGAGAGGCTGTGATGCCAGACTCTGCTTGATAGAGGCAGATGGCACAGCACGGGGCAGTAGCACAAGTTGCAGCACAAGAAGTTCAAGCAGGACATGGGGACAGGAGGTAGGTTCATTAAAAGTGTAGTGCAGCAATAGAACAGATATGCAATAGAATTTCTGTCCTTGAAGGTTTTCAAGACTTAGCTAGACAAAACTATGACTAACCTGATTTAGTATTGGTCTTATTTTTAATGAGGAGGCGGATCCAAATGATATGCGGAAATCCTTTTCAAACAATATGTTTATGATTTTTTTTCCCCTCACGTTAGACACCAGCTGCAGCCATGTGTCTGGGCATAAATGTCATGTTTTCTGGGTTTTAATGTGTGCATTGATACTCCACAGTAGCAATCTCAAATTCCCAGAAAAGAGTTCCTTCTTTTCCTTAGTGACTTTCTTGCTGTTAAAAATAAGTAGTGTTAGTGTTTGAGAAGGATTTTTAGTGTAAAAGGGTTGCATAACCCAGATACCTCATAACCATTACCCGTAACTCAGATAACTTCATTCTGAAACACAAATTTCTCCAGAATGCTAATGCGGGTTTCTTATAGGAAGTGTCATGTATTAAACCAGAAGTGAAGCACAGCAACATTGCAAATGGATTTAATCAATCTACATGATTTAATCTGATTCATTTCCAGATAGGCAGATAAATATTTAAAGCCTGTTGGTGCTATATTGTTCAAAGTGATTGTTTGCTCTGTAGTGTGCTCTTTTAAAATTATGTTGTGTGGGTTTTTTCCCCCCTGAAAGCTAGGAGTAAGATTTTCAGCAGTGTTCCAGGTTTCTTCTAAATAGCAAGTCATCTCGTATTTACTGGATTTCTTTGCTTGTCTTGCTTATATGTTATTCTGTGAGACAAAGAAGGCAAATAAGTAGCGGTACCTTTGAAAACCTTCAGAGATCGTATCCTAATAGTATTAGAAGTAATGTTAGTTAACTATTGTTCATGAGTTGATAGCTGATGTTCTTGAATATTAAAGAGTCTGACTCTAGGAGAAAAGTGGTTTTTTTCTGCATTGCAGGTTAGGAAGAATTATGCTTGCAGTCAGCCTTTGTATGCTCTAAACCATAAGTGAAGAACAAAAAAGATCGGGAATTCTTTCAGCTTTTCCATACTCCCTACATAGAATTGAAAGTAGCAGGAATTGTAATGGACATCCACTTTCTTGTCTGTCAGCACCCTGTTGTGGTTGGAGTTCACCCTGACTGTATATGCAGAACAGTCAGTACCTATTCTCATTAATCTCACTGTTTCTCTAGGTTCTTAT
>NW_010179804.1:0-1343 GCF_000695765.1 Mesitornis unicolor | reverse complement strand
ACAGATTTTTTTTTTTACAATATTATCACTGGCTGGTTGGTTAAGGCAAGGTTTCTGTTATGGGGCAAAAATATGTACTGCACGATGCAATTACTGTCAGTATACTGAGTTAAAAGAGCCCATTCAGATTCTTGCTCTGAATGCTACAAGAAGGACACTGAGGCACTGGAGTGTGGCCAGAAAAGGGCAACGAAGCTGGTGAAGGGTCTGGAGCACGTCTTACGAGGAGCCGCTGAGGGAACTGGGGTTGTTTAGCCTGGAGAAGAGAAAGGTGAGGGGAAATCTTATGGCTCTCTACAACTACCTGAAAGGAGGTTGTAGCAAGGTGTGAGTCAGTCTTTTATCCCTAGTAGCTAGTGATAGGACAAAGGGAAATGGGCACAAGTTGTGCTGGGGAAGGGTTAGGTTGGATATTAGGAAAAACTCATTTTGTCAAGCATTGGAACGGGCTGCCCAGGGAAGTGGTGGAGTCACCATCCTTGGAGCTATCTGAAAATGTGTAGATAGATGTTGCACTTTGGGACATGGTTTAGTGGGCGTGGTGTGGTTAGGTTGATGGTTGGACTTGATCTTCGAGGTCTTTTCCAATGTAATGATTCTGTGATTCTAATGCTTTTGCAGTCCTCTACTTAGAGGAAATTATCTTTTTGCTTGCTGATACTTATTTAAGGGAGCTTAGTAACTGCTCCTTCTTGACTAGGTTTATTAATTTCATATTGCCAAGTGGTTTAGGGAACCTGAGTCTTCTCAAGCCCATAGCAAGCAGGAGCTAGTAAAAATAGGTTCCTTAAATTTCCTCATCCAGACCTAAGCTTCTTTTGTGAAAGAAGGTGCTCAAGCACAGCACAATTGTTCTTTACAAGAGAAAGATGTGCTATGTTTTCTTCTAACTATAATTGCTGTTATTTTCTTTAGAGGAATGTGGGCAAAATATTAGAGTGTACCAAGATAGAAAACTTCTCTTCTGATATGTCTTCTCCTTCAGGGAAGACAGGTGTCCAAAGGGCTATTCTGCTGCTAGCAGCAAGAGAAGGATATTGTAATTTCTATCTTTCATTACAACCAGAATTCTAGCAATTTCTGCCCTGGATTCCTTTTTTATAAAGTCTTCTTCATCCTTTTTTGGCTCAGTCAGATGGTGAGCTCATGCTTCAGCACTTCTGACAGGAAGTCTTTAAAAGCTCAACTGTAATAAAAACATAGAGGTCTCTGAGTCTGGAGATTGAATTGCTAATTTGGGTTTACGGTCAAGTCATAGATGCTTGATTGTATGATAAATGTGCTTACTGTGTTCATATGTACAAACAGTTTGGTTTGCTTAAAGTTCTTCTAATAGCAGTTAT
>NW_010179803.1:0-4065 GCF_000695765.1 Mesitornis unicolor | reverse complement strand
TTCTGTGATTCTGTGTGATTCTGTGATTTTCATCTGTAGGCATCTCCTGGATGTCATCAAAGGAGCTGTTCAAGCTGTGTATGATTGTGTTTGAGGTGGCGCTGAGCAGACAGGCCTGCATCAGCAAATATTGAAGCTGGCCTATTTTCACGCTCATCTTTGCTTCATTTTTCTGACTTGGGAAGACGCAGCCCATGATGTTGAACAGAGGAGCCAGTCCTTGCGAGAGCCCACGAATGGTGAGGAGGGGTGGCCATGGCTCCAAGGTCTCCTCAACCAGGAGAAGACATGCGTTTATCAGACCACTCTTCTGACAAGTGAGGGGCCGCAGATCCCCTCCTTTGGTGCAAACCAAATATACCAAGTGCTTAATTTGAGTACAAATAGCTCGATGCTCCACAAAAAATATGGTAATCTATGAGTCTCAGCTCCAAAAACAAGGCTTTAAGAAAAGCACTGTCAGATGGTACAGGCACATACTTCAATGGTGAGGTAATGCCTGCAACAGGGAAACAGGAGCATCTTTAGTGCTACTCATCTTCTCCCACTCCAAATATCATACCAATAGAGTTCCCAGCAGAAAAACCCTGCAATCCCTTTTCTGGCTGTCAGAGAAAGCAAAAGCATTTTAGAAATCTTTGGAATATTGATATAATCAAGGATGAGTTACCCTTAAATGTTCAAATGATTCCCAAAGGCCACTCTGGTCCTATAAGTAACCCAGCGTAAGTGGAAGCCAGCAGCGTCCCGACAGAAACAGTGATGGGATCAGAATCTAAATCACTGTCAATAAAATGATTTAATGAACAATTAGCCTTCATTCCAGCAGGTGGATTTTTGCTGTAAACTTTGAGCAAATGCATTCACTCATATTCTTTTTTAAATAAAACGTGAATCTGCCTACCCCTCCTGTTGCACAGAGATGTTTAAACGGCACCAATGAACTCACGACCACACCAGTGCAGCGACACTTCAACAGCAAAATATTTCTAACAGGCAAGATCACACTGAAGACAAGTTTGCAGACATTTAAGAAAACGGGTGTCCCACGTAATCCAATTCAACTACAATAGCTTTCTGCCTACATATAATAAGCCACTGCTACAGCTTTGCTACTCTACCAAATATTATATTTATGAGACAGTATAATGGAAGTTACTTATATGCAGGCTGTTCATTGCTGTTCTGAGCTTACACAGTTGATCTGCAGCAGTTGTTTTAATTGATTAACAAGATGACCTGAAAATCTTTACAATATCATAAATATAAAAAGATTTCACTGTACACGAGTTAAATTTTTCCAGCAGGGGCTGCATGATTCGGGGAGGGTGAGCAAAACAGATTTCACCCTCTTTGTATATTGGATTCCAAGGTTCTGTATATTTTAAAATTTCATCAGTGTATATATTTCATTTCAAATTTCCTAGAGATAATATCTGAGAAAAATCACACTAGCTGTTTAGTGTTATGTCTTACATTTTTTGTTCTGAAGCAGTATTATTTTTTAAAGGGGAGAGGATGAATTTCTTCTCAAGCTAACCTAAATCTATCAAGAGGAACTGACGACTTGTCTTCTAATAAATAGCCAAGAAAAGAAAAATTACTTCCACTAATGCATTGGTTTTCAACCTTTTTTGGAACTGCAGACTCCAAGTCTCTCTTATATCAAGTTTGCTAACAGGCTAGCTTTTCTGCATCTTCTTTTATGGATTCCCTTAGTAGTTACCCATGGACCCTCAAAGTGCGTATCACAGGTTACATGCCAGGCAACTAAGTCAAATCACTTTACGAATCATCTTCGAGCAGATTTGTTCTCAGGCTGCGTGCTTGTTTGCACTCAGAGCCACGTTTACACACAAACATGGGTGAAAAAATGCACAGATCTATAAACGCCTTCACTGATCACCCTTTTTATACCATCTTTTGAAGGACACATTGACAGTCTGTTTCTTAAATTGCCACAGAACTCGTAATCCCAGCAATGTGGTACTTTGTTTTATCTGTGAGCTCCATATGAAGCGCTCCTGTTCTGCTCCTGAACACTTGCCTGGTTCTTATCCTGTTGCCTCTAAGTCCCACCTATGCCACCTTCTCTTAACGGAGTAGCAGAGTCTCTTGTTGGAGGCTACACTTCCTCAGGCTTATTTTCAGTGACTGCGCTTTTATGTTTGATTCTTACTCAGGCATCTACAGCTGCTTCTTTCTTTTCAGTAAGGAAAAAGCAAGCACAGGCAGAGAGAAGCCAGAGCTACGAGATCTGTAAACAGGCTACAGATGACACTAAAATGCCTCCTACAGCCTCATGTCTATTTTGAAGAGCAAGGAAACAGAGTGGTTTTGTAGCTTGAAAATTTACGAGGACTTCCAGAGCAAGGTTGCTGATAAGAGGCTACACATAACCTTGGAAAACATCTTTTATTTTTGGTTGATGTTTCCAAACCAAAGGAGGAGGTGATATTTCAGTCTAGATTTGTCTCACTTATGTCCCAATCTGTCTGCTGTATTTGGTGAAGTTGTCCCCACACCACAGCAATCATCTTCTCCTCCCACTGCATCTTCCCAGCCCCAGCCGACTCATTAGATGATTAGTTAGCCCTTCAGATCTCCGTTTTTCAGTATTCCCTTCTAGAAAGTGATGAAAACTCAAAAAGATGAAAGTTTCCAGGGATGAATGAGTTTTGGTGATTCAAGAGAGAGACCATACTTGTTGTCTGAATTAAGTTATGATCAGCTCAAAAAAAGGAGAATGCTTTGATGTCCCAGATGTCTTCTCTGAGGTTAAAGATCAGGGCTTACGTATCTCCAGCTGAGTGCGTAAGTCCCGAAACCAACAGTTTCCATGTGATCAGGCATTCTTTATATTGTCTGCGCGCTTTGTTGAATTTAAGGTCAGTTAGGAGGATAAACTTGGGGTTTCCACAGCCCTATTATCTCCTCTGGGAACTTGAAAGATCTAAGTCTGGAAATCACTTGAAGTATCAAGTATAGTTTGCCCTTTTCAAAGGAGCACTATTCCTTGTCTCTGCTGCTTACCGTGTGACAAGTTACTTCACATACTGCTGTCACTAGCCCCCCTCCTTCCTCCATGGTGATTACACTCCCAGATTTTTGGGACAAGGCTTTCTCTTTCTCTGTGTTTGTAGAGGGGAGGCCTCATCTTTAGTCCTATAGGTAATACAAGGACCATAATACTAATCCTAAAACAATCAGAGGAATGGCCAATGCAGAGATCTGTCTGCACCTGAAGATGGAAGATAGCCTCCTTGCTCTTTTTTTTCTATTTTTGTGGCCTTCTAGGTTTTCTCTTCAGTTTTACTGAATTCAGACCAGGGCTGTAGGTCATGTCTCTTTATCCAGGTCTCAGTATTTTTCCCTTTTCTGTCCCCCCAGTTATTGTTCCTCATATAATTTAGAATTGAGTCCTCCGAAACCACAAAGAGTGCACAGAAATGGTAACAAAATTTGTCAGAACAACAAAACCAGCCTGACCAGCCTGAAGTCTTACTTAAAACTGTAAAAATCTCCAAATAAAAAGTCTGCCTTTGGCTCGCTAACTTAAAAAAAAAAAACCAACCTGTCTTTGCATGCAAAAATCAAAATCATATGTGAAGTTACATTTCTGCCTGAAAACACTGTACTTTTAGTACAAGTACAGAACAATATGAAGAGACTCTGAACAAAACACACGCTTTCTACTTTACCCATTTTGTCCATCGAGCAGCACTCCAGCATCAATCACTACCTTGTCCGTTCCCACGTAAAGACAGAGAAGACCTTGGTAAATTCTTTACAGTAGCTAACAAAAAGAGGAACAGAGAAAGAAAAGTCATGTGCAAAATGGAGACGTTGTAAAAGAAAAGTATTTGGGCTATTGTTAAAAGCACAAAAAAAACCCAGAAATCGTCAAAATCTGGTTCAGGAGTGTACAGTGGCCAGCGGCGCCTGGAAAAGCGAAGGGACTGACGAGGCATGAGGCTATTTTGGTCTTTTTTGTGGCTGTTTCGTGGCCCCCAGGTAGCTCCGGCTGCCCTACAAACACCGGCGTGAACTCGCCAGCTTTCTCCC
>NW_010179802.1:346-17558 GCF_000695765.1 Mesitornis unicolor | reverse complement strand
ATCCATCTCTCCATCCATCCCTCCCTCCATCTCTCGATCCCTCCCTCCATCCATCCCTCCATCTGTCCATCCTTCCATCCATCCACCCCTCCCTCCACCCCTCCACCCATGTCAGCTTCGTTCCCAGACTGTGCATCTCACTGGGAGCAGGACATCACCCCAGGCACTGGGCAGGAGTTCAGCATCATTTCACCCAACCCCACGGGTAATTCCTCTCCATGTAAGAGAGAGATATGAAGGCAGAAGAACCCAGCTTTGACTTTAATCGAAGCAAAAAACCCCTCTGTTAATTTTATCTCCAAGGCAGGTTGTTATTAACGTGCCATTATTCTTCAGGAAATTTTGATCCTGCCCGACCCCAGAGAGATAAAGTCTCAATAAACTCCAGGGCGTGATTTACAGCTTGGCATCTGGGGACCTGAGTAAAGTAATTCAGAGCCGTCACTTTTTAAATTTATTTATTCCTATTTAAAGGCAGGTTGCAATCAATGTTTACCCACCATGAGTCCTGCAGTCAAAGTGGCATCTGCCAGGTGGGAAAATCACCATTTTTCGCCATAATTCATCATAAAAGCATCCCTTGGCAGAGCGGGAAATCGGGCAAGGACTGATTTTGGGAGCACCCGGCAGTGATGCCAGCAGGGATGGGCATTTTCCCCAAGGAAAAATGACATTTTCTGGGTTTTCCTCCCCAATTTATTCCTCTGTAGGGCACCAGCAGCTGAGCAGCAGCACCAAAGAGGGGTGGGCAACGTTGGGGTTGCTGCTGCCTCCTCGCCATTGCCTGCAAATCAAATTGGCCCCAGGATAATTGCGGGGGGTTCCGGCTCCCTTTTTGGGGTGGTGGCAAGTTAATTGAGAGCGAGAGGGACAGCGTCATTAACGCTCAGTTTTAATTAGGACGCAAGCATCTCGGCTCCTCTCCAGCCACAGCCTGGGGATGGCGTTTGCCTGTAAAGAGCCTGGAATAGGGAAAAAGGCGGAGAAAAATGGGGTTCAGGGGAGACTCTGGGCTCCCACCACAGCCCCCCCAGAGCCCCCAGTGTGGCAATAGGACTCGGCACCTCGATAATTTTGCAGGGCCTTGGAAGCGCGCCAGGAAAGCCAATCAGCTGGTGCATATTTGCATATTAATGACATCTCATAAATAATACAATCCGCACCAAAGAGTGCTGGTGATAGCTGCTGGAACTCCAACCGCTTAAACCGTTTATTTAAATTATGCCCATTTTGGGGTTGTTTGGGATTTTTTTAGATTTTTCCTTTAAATAGCACCAAAACCATCCCACTCTCCCCCCATCCTCGTTTCTATTGGATGTCTTCACTATTAATTACAAACCTTAATAAATAAATCTGCCACGAGCATCACTTCCCTCCCACCCCGGCTTCCCCGGGCTCCTTTCTCACAGCTCTGGGTGGTTTGGCTCCAGCTTTGGTGGGAGAAACGCTGAGCTGGGTAATTTGGATCCCTGCACAGCTGGGAGGATCAACCACCTCCCCTATGCCAATTTAATTCTCCCTAATTTAATTAGCTTTGCCTCTGCTTTATGTCCCATGACATAGAGACATAATGAAGTTTATAAAATGCAGTAATCTTACACCAAAAGGTTATTAATACTAATTAATAGTATGGGAAGAGGAAGTGAAATGCTCAGGCGCAGGCTGCCCTGGTTTTGGGTGGATTTCAGAGCTTTTTGGGCTCCTGATGCTTTCATTTTTCCTGGCTGGTGTTTCCCATCCAAGAGCCATGAGGTGGTGGCGATGGCCTGAGCCCAGCAGCGAGCAAAGGTCACTTCTTCTTGTTCCCGTATTTCTTTAATCTCCACCTGCCTCAGAAATCACCTGACCATGCCCACACAATAGAAAAGAAGATTTAATAAGATTTCAAATTGCCTTCTCCCGCATTCAAATTGCTTCATATATTACGTCCGTGATAACTCCCGCGCTTCGCGTTTTCCTCCAGTCCTTTCTTCAAATAAGACAAGTTCTTGAGCTAATGAACCCCTCATTTTTATTTACTGAATGCTGCAGATGAAATCCTCGTCATTTGTGCCTCAGTGCCCGGAGCAGTCGCAGGTCCCCGCCGCAGCGCCCGCCCGATGCCGTATGAAGCTCACGTACGGCTGCTCCACACGCTGCCGCCGAGAAGGCTTCAGTAATTGGAAAAGCCTTATAAATCAATGGAGCCAAATTGAAAACTCGGGCAGGGCTCCACATAACTCACCCGCTCGCCTGTGAAGACTTCTCTTCAGTTTTTGGGGGGAAAAGAAAAGAAAGAAAGAGGTTGGTAAAGGGAGCCTGGGGTACCCCAGTGCGAGGTTGCTTTCCCAGCACATCTGGCCGGAGAGGTGATGTGCGAGCAATTAACCCCGCGCAGGGACCAGGTCAATGCTGGGTGACCTCTGATTTATCCCCCTGTCCTTCAAGTGAAGGAAGAAATCCTGGCCACGGGGCCGAGTGACTTTCATGGCTTTTGATGGCGATCGGGGAGCATGACCCCGCACTGGCTTTTGAAGCCGCCTTCAAGGAGGAATGACGGGGCCGTGATTCCCGAGGGAGAGGTGAAGCATTTCCCCGAGCATCCCATCCACCAGGGCCTTAATCCATGTGCTGTGCCATGGAAAAAGCAGCGAGCTAGGGGGATTTGGGGGAAAAGCAACGAGCAGTTGGCTGTAATCAAACCCAATTAGTGGATGGCTCAATTAAGCATCAGCAGAGCCAGGTGCTAGGGAGGAAGGCAAGCTGGAGGCGGGGAGAGGAAATGGGGACATGGGCAGGGGATGGAAAGAAGTGTCCAAGTCCCAGCAATGCCAGGGATGGAAAGGGGTCCCCAAGCCCTGGCGATGCCATGGATGGGAATGGGTGCCCAAATCCCAACGATGCTGGGGGATGGGCAGGGGTGCCTAAGCCATCTTGGGATGGAGGATCGGTCTGGCATGGGTGCAAAGCCAGTGGCTCCATTCCAGGTGTGGGACCCCCACGCTGACACCTCCCTCGTCCCCCATCGCTGCTGCTGGAAACTTTTCACCAAGACGGGCTTAAATGAGTCATTTATCAATTAAGTGCGCAATTTTGCCAGGCAAATTAAAAATCTATCCTCTTGTTTAATTAATAGGGTAGCTTTATATGGGACAAATTAGGGAGATTCTTGATGAGCTAATTTGTTAATTAATGAAAGCCTGGGGGCTCTTGCTTCATTAGATGTTGGCAAATCCTTTAATCTGAAGAGTTTCTCCTCCTTTAGGACCCTCCTCTCATACCTGGGCTTGGGTCCTGGCAGCGACGCTCACCATGGGAGAGCCCCTGGCACGGCCCTGCCTGCCCTGGGATTTACAGCAGCGGATTTCTCCTTCCCCTTCCTGCGGGAGGATTTATGTCGGCTGTCGAGGAAGAGCTCGAGATCTCTGCTGCCGAACACAGCCCCAACCTGCCTGCAGGAAGAAACAAGGGGAAAAAATATTTTAAGAAGGAAAGAAAAGCTTTTGACCTAGTGCAGAGTGAAAATTTAATTTTCTTTGTTTTAAGACAAAGCTCCCTGTGTGCAGAGTTACTGAGTTAAAGGATGTTAATAAGCTGTGGATGGTGGGGTGTAAATCAGTGATGCTGATCAGTGAAGGGATCCTGCACTCCCTCCAGCAGACCCTGCCACCGAAGGTCCCCACACGTCCCAGGGGTCCCAGGCAACCCTGTCCCACTGCTTCCAGTACAAACCAGTAGGACAGTGTTGAGGCTGCTCCAAGCAATGCCCTGGCAAGAAGCACATTGGAAACAAAACCTCACTGAGAGCAGGACCAGTAACACCAGTAAGAGCAGCGCAGTGGGACACACACCCGCACTGACCCATGTGGAAAAACCCACTGTGTGCCTTGTGACAAACACCCCATTGTGGCTGCTCTGCACTTATACAGCATAGTACTGCAAATCTTACTTTACATTAAAAAACCAGCAGCGTGATTTCCCCGACTTGTTCCGTGGACCATTTTCCCCCAGACCAGATTAACCCAGAGCCCAAAGGAACAGCTCCCTCCTTTATTTTTAGACATCGGTGCCTGCTACACTGACCATCACATTATCAAGTAACCATGGGAAGCCAAGCGACTGCCAGCAGAGAGGCACCCAGAGACGCCGTTATCTTGGTTTTTAATGGACTGCCAGTTCCTGGGACGTATTTGCTTTCAGCCTTTAAAAAGAAACACCGGCTTCACTTTCTACCGCAGGAGTTTGCCAAGTTTCCAGCTTTCACTGAAACTTATTTTGCTGTAGCAGGCCCACAACCTCAAGAGAGGACACGGCTCGGACTGAGAAAGTAGCAATGGAAAAGAAAATCACATCGAGTGGCAAATGCTTGTTATGATTTGCACAAATAATTGGCAAAAAAGCCCTGTTGGTGTTGAAGCCAGCCCTGTTTGGGTGCCTTTTGCTCTGGTGGTTTGCGATCTGGTGCTCCCCAACTCGCTCCTGCTACAGTCAACAGGGATGGGCAAGCTGGAGCTGAAGCTGGGTAAATGCACGCTCGTATCTGGAGCTGTTCTCATTAATCACAGGTTAATTGAGGTTGGAAGGGACCCAGCACATCAGGCAGCTCAGGACCTTCTCCAGGTGAGCTCTGAGCATCCCCAAGGATGGAGATCCTGCCACCGTGCTGGTCCCCATCCTGGGGTGATCCCCCACCACGAAGGATTTATTCCTTGTGCCCAATGGACCATCCCACCTCCATCTGCCTTTTCCCTTGCATCCCCTCCAAGAAAAGCCCAAGTCCATCTTCTGTACCACCCAAATCCCAGGGAACGACAGCATCTTCATGGAGATCTTCAGCGCCACCAGCTGCCAAGGCCAGGGGAGTCTCTGGGGCTTTTCTACCCACCCCGATGGGTTCATAGGACCCCCAAGCCTCCACACAGCTTGCTGAGCTCCTCACATCAAAGGGGTTACCAGAAAACTGCTGCTTGATCCCCTTGTTGATTCAGGAAAAGAAAGTGTTTGGGGATAACGTGCCGCCAGTTATTTTTTCCCTTCTATTTTCTAACACTCCAGCCTCAGATCAATAAATTAATTCAAAATCATCTAACAAGCACTCAGCCTGTAATTTATTTTTCATAAGTGTTAATCCGATTCCTTCCCAATGTCGTGCCTTTGGGACCCTCGCAAATTAGGAAGCTATTCAAGACACTTCCCCGACATTACTTAGGCAGAAAACAACATTAGATTGAAAATAATAATAATGCCAAGCTCTTTCTAAAGATGGTTTTCAGGGACCCAAAACATGTTTCATTTTATTTGATCCTCTGCTTTCTCTATTTACTGATGCACCCTGGGGCCCATGCCCGAGCAGTTCACTCCAGCCTTTAATAACTGCTATAAAATGAGTCTTGCCAAAAGCCTTGATCTGATGTGGCTTTTATTGTGATCCAAAATCACGCTTATCAGGGGAACAGCTCCTGCGTTGGCTCTTGCACGGCTGTAAAATACACACGAACTTCAAACCAGGACACGCAACAGCTTTTAATTCCTGTGTGCAACGCGGCGGATCTCGCTTCGGTTTGGAAAGCGAAGCAGACTCCAGGAAATGCAAAGAGCCGGTTCCAAGCTATTTTAAGCTTAAAAAACAAGAAATACCACAGCTTCTCCAATGCCTCCAGAAACCATCGGCTGCCCAAATTCGGAGCTTTGTCGGGAAAATCAGAACTGCAATGGGAAAGGGGCAGTTGGAGGCCACGCTCTGTCCCCACCAGCCCCCGGGATGGGGCGCTGCCAGCTTGGGCTCTGCCAATGCCCCGCTCAGCCCCGGGAAGTCATTTTAATCAAGATACGGCACTAAATCACATTTCTCCAGACCCTCAAACACTTGGACTAAGGCTGATGGGGATTTCACCCCCATCCTGCCCTGCGCACCCAGTGAGCATCCCCCTGCTGACACGGGGGTGTATTTCCCACCCTACACCTCAGTTCCCAACACATTTTATGCTCCAGCTGCGTGGTCCTTCAGAGAAACTTCAATACCAACACCTTAAAGCACTTTTCTCTCTTCCCCAACAAGAAGAGGTACCTTCAGAGCCGCATCCTTGCTCCATTTATGTGGCAGGTTGTGCTGGCAGCAGGAAACAGATGCTTTTCCCTCCTGGTTTGCATAATGCATTTCGCCTTCCACCTACTAACACGGTGCGTTTGGTCTAAAAAGAGAAAAAACCCCAACTTGCAGTAATATTTACAAGCTAATTAGGCAAAAGTCTGGCTCAGACATTACTGGAATACCAGAAAAGAGCCAATTGGGCTGGGGAGGGGGGGCTTTTGGTGTTTTTCCTTGGAAATTAAAACTTCAGCTGCATCCAACAGGGTCCTCTGGGACCTCAGCATAGCCCAGGTTCCCCCTACCCACCATGAACAATCTGACTGGAACCAGTTGGGTCATCTCCAGTTTATAAAGTGAAGGAAAACAGCATCTTCTTTCCCCACAGAAGAACAGGATTTGCATTCCTGTGCCATGGGATTAGAGAAAAATTAAAGCGATGCTTGATAGAAATAACAATTGCCCTTTGTTTCTATTTAGTGGCACTCCCTTGGACAAACCTGAGCCAAAAAAATGGCATTTCTGATAGCACAACAAATTTTACAGCACATAAAACTCTGTGCACCAACGGGGGGTTAGATCATGGGGTTTTCTTCCCTGCTGTGCTTATTTCAAAACTCCCCATCCCTCCCATTCAGCTGCCAAATGAGTGCAGGGAGGTACTGGTGCCATTACATTGGCACCCCCGGCTCTGGGGGCAACCCATTGGCTTTCCTAATACCATGAAAGGCTTGGATGAGCCCAAAGGGGAAAATTTCAACCCCATTTCAGCCCAAAATTGAGATCTAGTGCCCAGAGAGAGGCAGATTTCCCTCCCAACTTCAAACAGGGATTTAAATAGCGCCTGGACAAGAAGCACGCTCCAGAGATGGTGACTGGATCCACTTAATTTCATTAACACGGGAGCTGCTGGTGTTTTTGTTGAACTAGAGCAGGGAACCCAGCCACAGCAGCAGTTTTGTGCAGAAGCCGGCAGGGAAGCTGCATTCAAACCCAGCTGAGATCAACCTCGCTGCTGTGACTGCAGCAAAACCACTGCAAAATAAATAAATTACCTCTAGCAAATCGGTGTTTCTTTGGAATGAGGCAAGGAGCTCTCAGAAGGACCAAAACCGCTCAGCATGGCTGTTTCTGTGGAGTCTGGGTGACCGCGCCGCCCACGGTGAGAGCACCCAGCCCCACGTGGCATCGAGCAAAATACGGCAGCGATTTATGAGCTCTGCAATTCTTGCCCTGCCAACCTCCCGTGCTCCTGGAGGGGAGCAGAAGCAAGGACACGGGAAGGAGCTGGAAAAGGGGTTTGATTTCAGAGAAAGGGAGAAGACGGCAAGCACAGGGGCGGCTCCAGTGCTGCGGAAAGCAGGATTTACAGCCCTCTGCTAAGGCCTTTTGCACCCATGTTGCCTCTCCATCCAGTCCAATCTAATTCAATTGATTTCTTCGAATGAACAGCAGAGCCTGAGCCAAGAACCTTATTCATGCCAGGATCTTCTGAGCAATAGCTCTAATAAATGCTGGGCTCAGACCCCAAAGTGCACGGGAGCAAGGAGTGATGGAGACTCCTCAAACCCAGGTCTGGCCCCTTGGTCAGCAGAAGGCAAACCTGAGTGTTTGGGTGCATCCTACAAGGGTCAAGCGTGGCAGAAACGGGGCAGAGCTTGCTTTGGGACCTGTAGACATCAACGGAGCAACCAGGAGCCCCTTGGCTCCTCTCTTGGCCGTGCTGGGGAGGCGAAAGCAAAGTTCAGCAGCATCACAGTCTTTGCAAACGGCTCCTGTGCACAAGCACCAGGCCTGCTGCTCTTCCTGCCCCTGCCTGATTCCTTACCCTGTCTTGCCTGCTAAATAAACGACACTTTAAAGCAGAAGAAAAAGAAAAAAAATGAAAAAGAAAAACCAACCTCAAACTCCATTCCAGATGGTCTAGAGGAAAACTTGTATAATTTGCCAAAAAGCTAGGATTTTGCTTTCTCAGTCCTGAATTTCAAGCTCAGAAAGGTCAGACCTCCCATAGAGACAACTGCAGGGCGCTCCACTCTTTTCTCATCGCTGGGTTCACAAGGTTTGCAATTCTTGCTCATTACACAAAGCCGAGACTGCTGTGCTCTTGTCAAACCTGCTCCCTGCTGCTGCTTTCTGCCTCTCCTCCAGCAGAGACCGCAAACATGGGGCGGCAGGGGCTGAATTCTACCCCAGCATCACGGCTGTGTGTGTCCTCTCACTGCCACCTGAAAAGGCAGGAGAAGGAGACACATCCCGAGGCACTGGTTAGCTGAAAGACACCAAGGTCTTTGGTGCAGAATGTGAAAAAAGAGCAAGTCCAGCTTTTTCTTGAATGTCAGTGTTACTGAATTGGGACACATCTTGGCCAGACCAGTCCCACCAGTGTTTCCAGCACCGCTGCCCCAGCAGCCCCCTTCTCTGCTGTCTGGGTATGCACACGAACAAACCTGAGCTGTTTTGGTCCTTGTAGGATTAACTGCTTGCAAGAGCTCTGCTCTGGGGCCACAGCTGGATGGGCGCCTTCTCAGCACTCGCTTCTTGAGATTTGGAGGATTTTTCACTCTTTTTCCACCTGAAACATCGAAAAACCTCCTTCCAGGTGCTCCATCTGCATTGCCGGATCCTCCAGACACTACTGGGGTGGAGACCTGTGTCAGAAATGACATCTCACAAACTTCAAACACTCCTGACAGATGCGTTTGTCACCTTCTCCCAGAGTTGGGCACCAAGCACACCAGAAGGCCACCAGCTCAATTACACAGAAGAAAACAGCTCCTACAAAACGTTTACTCCATCCATCCAACATTTGCTCTACTCTTAGACTACAGTAAACAGCAAATAGCTCTGTTAAATATGGGACACTTCAAGCAACCCGGTCTAGTGGAAGCAGTCCTCGCCCACAGCAGGACCAGATGATCTTTAAGGTCCCTTCTGACCCAAACCACTCTGTGATTCTACGATATGAGACAAGTCATGATTTGGCTCTAGCAGCTGTGTTATTTTGACCTCTTATACCCGGTTCCTCATCCCTGAGCCCCAAAACAGCCCTGATGGGGCACGCTCTGATCTCAGGGACAGAGAGGTGGGAATGCTACGAGCTGGAGGACACAGGCTGAACTCACCTGAGAAATCGTGGCTGCATTCCCCAAGGGTAGATGAGGTCTAAGGGAAATTTCCTCACCATACCCCTCTTTGCACAAGAGGTGAATGAGAAAAGACCGAAGAGAAACCGAAATAAATAGCGCAGCCCGGCTCTGAAGCCGGTTTGATGCTTTGAGGACAAGTGAAGGCTTAGAAGTAACTTTTGCATGCTGGAGGGAAGCTGATAAAAGCGGTGCTGGCTGGAAGGAGCCCATTTAGGGCTGGCATTGTGTAATCCCAGAGTACGAACGTGCCCTGGCAGCGAGGGCTGGGGGAGCTTCGTGTGGCTGGGAAGAGCCCAGCGGAAAAGCGCGCTGGAAACCCAAGGGATGCTCCTCAATGGCTGTGCTGAACGCCTGCTGCACGCCCCAGCGGATCCTGAGCTCCGGTGTTAAAGCATTTACAAAAGAATGCAAAGATCTGCTCTAATCGTTCGTCTCGGTGAAACGCAGGGAAAGAAACTTTTAGAAATCAAAGGCTAATGCAGGAAGCAGATGTGCCAGCAATGATACAGCAAAGCAAGGCTTTTAGAAACCAAATTTGAGCTCTGCACAAATTAGACATTAAAATGAACTCACTTAATTTCATGCCATATGCAAATCTTTACCAGCTGTCAGCTCCGTAGTCACTAGAGACTAAGTGTAATAACTAAACAGGAACAAAACCGCGGCGAGGCTTGGGCTCTGCAGAAGCCCGGATCTGAGTGGGTTGGGGCCAGGGAGCCTGCCCAGGCCGCTCACACAACCCAAATGTCAGCAGGAGCCTCAATTAAATGTCTGCTAATAAAGTAACCATGAAAGATGAGGCTGTAACTGACTCCTGACATTCAAGGGTTCCTGGGTGAGCTGCCTCTTTCTGCATGATCTGATTCTCACTAATTTGGGAGCTGGATTAACGAGTGACCCTGCCCTCCAGGTAGCACCAAGCATCTCCCCAGACCACAGCTCACTGGGCCAGCAAAGGCCACCTCCACCCTCAGGCTCTTCTCTTCCTTGGTAACCCTGGGTATGAGACACAGACCAGGAGTCTACAAATGCAGAACAAGGAGAAATATCCCAATTTCACTGAATTACTACCCAGCATTGGCCATTCACCGAAACACACAGCCAGCATCAGCTCCACTGAAGTAATTCCTCAGTAATTCCTCTTAGCTTTTGCCTTTGCCACATCTGGGAAAAATGGCAAACAGAATTGGTTCAAAATGGAGAGAGCTCTGAGAAAATGAGGCAGGACCTGAACCACATCCAGCTGCCAGCACCGTGGGATGAGGCTCGGACTCACCTGGCAGGAGCTGATCATCAGCTACAAACAGCTCGGATCCGAGTACCAGAAAGCAGGAAATGAGTTGTCTCTGGGGCAAGAAATGCTAACAGCAGTGCTGCATCACAAAGACTTCCTCACCACTAAGACAGCACATAGGTTTACACAAACCACCTGGGCTGGCAGCTCTTCCCATCCCTTCACCACAGCCCAGCCCATCTGGGAGCAGGCAGCCGGGGCTCGGAGCAGAGCCGTGGTTGTACGGTGCAGTGAGGAGCTTCCCTGCAACGCCGAGAGCTCACGAAAGCAGCTCGCGGTGCTTGCCCTACATAGCAGCACACAGAGATTTACACACAGCTCCTGCTCCAGCTCAGCCTCTTCCTGTTGAAAGCCATAAAGCCCAGCAGAGGAGGTTTAACATTCCATCTCCAAAGTAATTAAATCCAGCCGTATAAAGTGAAATGTTTAACAACTCCGAGTTTTGCAGAGCGTTAGAGGAACCTGCTAAAGATGGCATTACACTGCTGGTAATAAACAAGGGCTGCTCTCTGCACCGTTACTGGCAGGGGGAGAGAGAAGCCAGAGTTTTAATTTGAAGTGATTTCAGAAGACGCATTTTATTTAGCAGCATGCGGGAAAATTAAGAGAGCACCATGGAAAGCTGTGAACTACACATGCTCTTTCTCTGGATTTCCAAGAGGGCTCTCAAGTCAGCATCTGAGCTCTGCTGACAACAGCACAGATTGCTTTGCAAAGCCATTTCTTCCAGCTCTTGCCTTGCTTGTTTCTGAGTGCAAGTGCTGAGCAAACACTCGAGCAGAGTTCTCAAGATCAGATCTCCACATCAACGCTACTCACCACAGAGATGCTTTGTAATTTAAAGGATCATCCACCTGCTTTAGTTTGTGTTTTTAACAATCAACACATATAAGGAGCTATTTGAATACCCAGGCCGTTGGAAACTCTGATTAACGAAGGAGCAAAGCCAGAGCAGCTGGCAGTTACCAAGGGCTCTGCTCCAGAGCCCCTGCTTCACCTCCTGGGATTCAGGAACTGAAATACTAAATTACAGCCCCATTCAGGGAGCATCCCAGTCACCATGCACTGCCCAGGACAGTCCTGGCTGAGCAGAGACCCTCGCAGGCAGCCTGCACTCATCAAGGGACTGAAATGTCATAAATCACCCCAGGGTCAGGACATCCTGGCCTCCAGCACCCAGTTCAGCCCCCGAGCACCCCCCGGTACCTCTGCCTCCCCAGCATCCCTGTGCTGGCTGTGGTTACTATGGTGACCAAGCATCCTGCCCTCTCCTGTGCCCAGGGCCCTGGCATCCTGGTCTCCCAGGCCAAAGTAGGTAGGACGGGATCTCCTTCAGTGGGACAACACCACTGGCTTCATCCTCCAGCTGCCAAAAGCCTCCTGCAGCTGAAGATCAACAAGAAAAGAGAAAATAAAGGCAAGAGTAATGACGATTTGGTCATTCCCAGATCTAAACAAGGTGTGGGTTTTAAATAAAGTCCAAGAAGGGAAGAGCTTGAGGGCATCTAAGACTTGAAGAGGATCCCTGGGCACAGAGAGTCCCAGCGTGGTGCCCACAGCCTCTGGGCCCACCACTGCTCCAGCCCCGCTACAGCTGATGGCATTGGCATCTCCCTGGGCACACACAGGCCCTGACGGTGCTGGCCTCGTGCTCCCTTCCTGCGGGAAGGACCATCCTCAGCCAAATCTGTCCCACCATTGCGTTAGCCAGGAGAAGTGCCACCTCCACGTCTACCAAGCTGTTGCCTTGCTCTCCCAGCTCCCTGCGGGGACACCTGCCAAGCTCTGACAGCTGTCACTACCTTAGCAGGGGGCGAGCTGAGAATCGTACAAGGTAAAATAGCTCCTTTTGTCATCTGTTCCTATGAAACACCTACCCCTCTTGCCTGTTTTAGCCCTCCTTGTCCTAGATTACAAACCCTGGAGACAGCGAGTCTGCGGAGTTTTAACTCTTGAATGATGGCTCTTGTGAATACATCCCAGGTACACGTGGCTGCGGGAGGAGAGGTCTCTGCTGCGGTGGAGATGGCTCCAGCAGGGAGGGAAAAGCAAGAGTTTAACTGAGCATCTTACCCCAGGAGCCCTCATTTTCCCAGGAGGTCTCTGGTGCCTCCTGGAATCAATTGGATGGGATGGAGATGGGGTACCTGGCACTTTGCAGGATCAAAACCCAGAGAGGAGGCTGTGGGAAGCAATTTCCCTTCTGTTATTGACATGCAAAACACCGCTGCAGTAGCTCCTGGGTTTAATATATTTCCAGATTGCCTGGCATGGAGTCACATTAGTCAAGTATATGTGGCACTTAGTCCAAAATGACTCCGTAAGAGTCAGCATTTCCACCTCAGCTTCAAGGACAGCTGGAGATGAGCCTGTGGCCGCTTGCCTTACCCCTCTCCCAAGTCCCCTCTGAGGCACTTGGACTCCTTTGGAGTTTGGAGACAGCAAGTAAATGGCCGAGAGGTCCCGAGTGAGACTTGGTGGTAGAAGAAGACTGAGGTCTCTGAGAAAAGTCCTCATCAACCTTGGGATCATGTATGACTGTGGCTTTCTACAGCCCTCACCTTCTTAAGGCTGATGTTGCTTACTCCAAGGCAAGACAGCCAGCAAGAACAGGAACTGCCAGGAGAAACCATGTTCTCTCCCACAAAATAGATGGGTTTTTTTCCCAAGATTTTTCAGGTTTGCCTTCCATTATCCTTAAGTCCCAGCACCACGACTGAAAACTCTTCACAAATGTCAGAGCAGGGAAGTGTCCCAAGCACTGCCATTTCTATCCCTGTCCCTACCCAGCAGCATCCACTGCTTGCTCTGGGGGGGTTATTTTTTATTTTCTGATGGTTATTTTCTTCCAGACCTTCCAACCAGCAGCAACGTGCAGCCGATTGGAAAACCACGCTGCCCACAAGTGCAATAATGAAACAGCTTTTCTTCCACACAGATGGGATCCTTATTCCCTTCTCCCCTTTAAATTGCATTCCTCATTATACCCAGACGTTGCAGAGCGGCTTTACCTGGGACCTGCTGGTTGCAACAAGCTTACTGGTGTGCTGGTAGAACAGCTCTGTCCCAGCTCAGCCGAAATAACACCGCGCTCGGCTGCAGTATTGCTTTGAGGGTTTTCCTTTTGTCCATTTATTCCCAGTGCCGCAAACCAATCTGTCTGAGAAGCTCCTTCCTCATTATTCGTGAAGAGAGCTAACAAAGCCCTCTGTTCCCGCGCCCTCTCACAGCTTTGTTTTCAGCTCTCTATTCAGTCTTCAGTTTGCGCTTCCCGGTGTTTGCGCTAAGAGTTTTAAATCTTCACTTAGCCTTGAGCCCCCTCACTCCGCGTCTGTGGTTTACAGCTAGAAGTAATCACCACAGCACAATCTAGCTCTTGCTTTTTGCTTACCCTTCTATTTTCTCTTTAATTAAAAATCCCTTTGGTCTCCCACTTGGATCCGGGACGTGGTTTCCATTTGCCTTGCAAACAGCGCAACCGAGAATGTCAAAACCGTTTTTCACGACAACCTTGCTTTGACCTGGGTGACAGCTTTACCACCAGGCATTTGATCTCTTACTTGCCCATCTGTTCATTGATTAAAAGCCCACGCTTCAATATGCAGCTCGGTCTCCGCATCCAGTAGCTTCTCCCGACAACAAGACTCTGATACAGACACGGAGCCGTTCCCAAGTGATGCTCCTCAAGCAGGTCACTGCCTCCTCATTTTCGCAGTTTAACCCAAAACCTCAAGGACAACCAATGCCACCAAACCCCAGGAACACTGCCCAAGAGCGCAGGAAATAAAAGAGATGAAACCCGGGCTGGAGGGGGACAAAAAGAGACCACCAGTTCTCCCAGCATGGCAAGGCTTATGGGGATACTGGGCCTGCAGCTCCAGATGCTCTGCAGCACAGCCAGGCTGGAAGGGCAGACAAGGCTTCCTTTTTGCAAAGATTTTTTTTTTATTTTTCCTTTTAACACGTGGCCTAGGAAAGCCAGAAAGAAACACCACTAACATCTCTGTCTTATCGCATCTTCCAAGTTTATGACAGGTAGGGATATCACAAGGATCTGCCCAGTGGCTCCATCAGACACAGCACCACGGGAGGTCTGTGCCGCAGCCACAGTTACACAGCAGCAACACACCCCCAAAACCTCCTCAGCGCACAGAAAAGTGAATTTTATCCAAGTACAAACAGTTCCAAAAGGAAACCAGAGCCTTAGTCAACCTTAAAATATGTTTTTCATGATCACTGCCTCTAAAGGCAGAAGGTATAAAGGCCCAGGACAGACTGCAGCGAGCTGGGAGGTTTCCATGGAGCAGCGAGATGAGTCAGTGCCATCTACCGGCTGCGGGGACCTGAACCTTCCACACTCACCGGATTTGGCCTGAAATACTGAGAAATGTATAAGAAATACTAAGAAATACTAAGAAGGATGGTGAGCGGTCTGGAGAACAAGCCTTATTAGGAGCGGCTGAGGGAACTGGGCTTGTTTAGCCTGGAGAAGAGAAGGCTGAGGGGAGACCTCATCACCACCTCCAACTGCCTCAAGGGAGGTTGTGGAGAGGTGGGTGCTGGGCTCTTCTCCCAGGTGATGGGGGATAGAACAAGGGGAAACGGCACCAAGCTGTGCCAAGGGAGGTTCAGGTTAGAGATAAGGAGGAAGTTCTTTACTGAGAGGGTCGTCAGAAGCTGGCACAGGCTGCCCAGGGAGGTGGTGGAGTCACCATCCCTGGATGTGTTTAAAGAGCGGGTAGACGAGGTACTTAAGGATATGGTTTAGGGGGTAGACAGGAACGGTTGGACGTGATGATCTCAGAGGTCTTTTCCAACCGAGCGATTCTGTGATTCTGTGATTCTGTGAAGTAAGAACCAGTCTCATACACGTCTTCTCCCACGATGCAACCACAATGCTTCCAGCATCCCTCTGCAACACCATAACCAATGGCACTGTTCCAAAGAAATTTCCCCCAGGATGTTAAAGGTCCAGATCAGAGCCCTTTGGCACAACCGTGGCTCCAGCCATACATCCACGTCCGTATCCAACCACGCCGAGAGCTGCCCAGGAGCCTCAGTGCCCCAGTCCAGGGCCACAGCCCCAGCATTTAATGGCCCTGCTCTTTCCTACCACCTACACTGGGATGTCCCTTTGCTATCCCAGACAAAACCATAAAGAATTGTAATGTACGATGTACTGGCAATGACAAACCTTGAGCTGGCCTGGATCCATGATGAGGAGGAGCCATGGAAACGCCAAGTATCAGCAGCGCTGCTGGCATCCCCGAGGGACAGCGTGGGATTGTCGGCTTCTAGCACAGCAGTTGCGAAGTGCCATCGCTCCAAGGCTACCGAGAGGCATCAGAGCTGGGATGCAATGCCAGGGATTCCTGGCTATCGATGTTGTCCTCCGTTGGATCAGATTTAATTGGTGAACAGATTCAAAATGTGCTTCTCACTGTGTTTTTAAAAAGAAAATGCCATCGCTATGTAATTATTCCATAATTAGGCTTGGGTGCCATATCACTGGCACGGAGGAAAATACACATTTCTGTCGAAGCTTCCTCTTGAAGGGCAGATAGATTTGCTCATCCTTCAGATGCTAATTATCCCCCAAACTTATATTTCAGCATTAACAGGCTCTGGCAGGCTCCAAATGGCTGCAGGAATCGCCTTGGGCTCCATTTGCTGCTGAGCGGTCTCAGAGCTCATGTGCTGCCAGTCTCTTTTTAGGGACACTGGTAGAACTGAGTTCATCAAGCTGCTTTTGTCAATCCCGGTAAAATCAACAAACATTTGAGAGAGCCCTGGCACTGAGAATGTTGTTCTTCCCTTTCCCACTGAAAATGAGCAGGACCGTCTCTAGAAACCTCCACGCAATGCAACATCAGCCCAGTTCTGAGCTGTCTATCAGTATCACAAGCAGGTTTTAGACACCTTTTTTTGCTCCTTCACCCCAGCCAGTGCTGTAAAAGCGAGCAAAAGCAGAAAGGACAAATCCTGATAAAACCTTCCCCTGAAATACCCTACAGTGAGAGGAGCCATCACAGCTGAAGAATGCTGTTAGGTGTGCACCATCCGTAGAGAAGCAACCCAGGCCCATCTTCCTCAGCATTCCTCCAGGCACGTTGAGCAGGAGAGCTCCAAACCCTCACAACACGCGAGCTGTATTTACCATATCTGCTTTTTCTCTAGTGTCAGCTACAAAGATGCAAAATAGTTTAAATTACCACAGTTTATTTCTGATAAATCGGGTTATTTTTCCCTGCCAGTGATGATTTACAGTTTAAGTATCCGGTACAAAACTGTCTTATCTTGCTAGATACTGAAATCTGAGCGAGTTACCCACAGTTTCCTAAAACATTCTCTTTTCTTCCAGCTTTGGTCAAATCTCTCCCCATTCCTGGTCTCCAGCAGAGGGGAGAGGCACAGCCCCGCTGCGAAGCACCAAGACATGGTGCTCACTGACACAGCTGCCTGAAGGCCAAAATAGAGTATTTTTCCAGAAAGGCCAGGGATCAGTGACAAGAACACCTCTATCAAACGGGAAAACTGCTCTGCCATGCAAATAAACAAGCTGTGAGCACTGAGGGCTGTTTGCGGCGCTCCCCGCACTGCCCCATCCCAACACTAGGGGAAGCTCCCGGCCACCTCCAGCCCCTCCATAGCGAAGGCCACACCATCCCTGCACCCTCAAGCCGCCCCAGAGCCCTGCTCCGG
>NW_010179802.1:0-317 GCF_000695765.1 Mesitornis unicolor | reverse complement strand
GGCCCAGCTGGAGACCATAGCCCAACCCCCTCAGAGACCGCCACTGTCACCTAGCAACTGCAGGCGGACGCTCAGTCGTTAAATATGAGGTGGGCCCGCCCTCTCCTCCATCTATCCCTCTCATTGGCTGTTCCTATGATTGGCATGAGCGCTCGCCAGTTATCACCCCACCCGACACCCCCCCGCGGGGGTGTGGCGCTACCCGGAAGACGCCACGGGAAACGGCGGGCAGGAAAGGGGGCGAAAGCAAGAGAGCAAGATCCGCTGTGAGCGCCAATGGGAAGGAAGAAGAGGGGCGGCTCAACCAGTGGCAGGGC
>NW_010179801.1:0-3792 GCF_000695765.1 Mesitornis unicolor | reverse complement strand
TTCTGTGATTCTGTTCTGTGATTCTGTGATACCTGCTGGAGAAGGAGGTGCTTCAGAAGTGAAGGTGAACGTGTTTCCCTTAACTGGTTTGCCCTTATTTGCTCTGTCTTGAGGAAGTGGACTGTGTTGGTTTTGATGCCTGTTCTAGCCATCCTTAGCTCTAGTTGGGTTCAGTGTGCTCATCACAAGGAAGGACACAGTAAATGAACAGATACTAATTCAAGTTGCCTGGTTATTCCCAGTAGAATCTAAGGTCAACACCATTTTTTCCTTTAGGCCATAAATGTGGCCTAAAGTTTCTGACTTTTCTCCAGGGCTCTGAACTTATTAACCCATCTGTGAAGGATTGAAATTTATGGACCTTTTGAGTATTTTTCTGTGGGACTATGCCTTTCATAACATTGCTAAGTGTAATGGCAAAAAATAACTGTTAGAAAAAAATAACCTCACTATTTTTGTTTTCTTTAAAAAAAGTTACACTTTGTTTTTGTCATTATCAAGATTTCCTTGATATTCTCTCCTTTTAAAGATTTGCTTGCCAGAGAGATGACTGCAATTTAAAAGACTTACAATTCTTGCCTGAGGGCTTTCAAGAAACTACCTCACCTTAAAGTGCGTTTTTGGATAGAGGTTAAAAATGCAGTTTAAACTTAATGAATAGTGATGAAGTGTTAAAAGGCAAGTTATCTAAATGAGAAACAAAAATGTATTTGAAGTGTAGTCCCATAATCTCATTAAAATCATATTGAAGGTATCTCTGGGAAAGATTTTCCAAATTGCATGAAGATTTGCAGCACTGATGGACACGATTACATCTCTGAATTTGGTAGAAAATATTTGCCTGGGTAATGACCTGCTACCATGCCCTGTTAAGAAGGGCAGATTCCAGTGTTCAGAAGGGATGGGAAGAATATGATCAGCTGTAGCTGGAAGTTGTATGATGTTTCAAGGCACAGGAGGAAACAAACTTCTAAGGATTTCATAAAGCATCCTTTTTCCTTCTCCTCTATAAAGAATGAGATTTATAGAGCAGCAATGGGACTGTAACATCAACAGTAAGGCAAGGGAAAAAGGAGCAGTGCAGTGTTTGGACTCTGAGAGGGTACTGTGCTAATTGAATAGGTTAACGGCTTCTCAGCCTTTCCGGTAAATCTGTGAGTGCAGATATATTAGTTTTACTAAGCCACCTTTTAATATTATTAAGTGCAAGACTTTTATGAACTTAATCAGCTGCACTGGCTCTGAAGAAGCAGATTCTCTGCTGGATGAGAGGCTTATCTGGACTGGTACTGCAGCAGGAGCAGAGCACTGCTGGGTTCCATTGGCCAGAACATCAGCAGCTGTAAAATGGGGTAACTCTTTCCTAGGGGATAATGTGTAGGAATTTGTGTCAGTCTGGAAGATCTACAGCTTTCATTGTGGGGAAGTGAAGACATCATCAAAAACAACCTAATTAAATAAGTTAATAAAACAAATATAAAACATATTATAAAATCTCAAATAATTAGTAAATAAACCTAAATATTTAAGTTCAGCTCTACAGCTTGTGTCTATAAGCAAATTCAGTTAATATTTTAAAAAAACCAACATAACCTAAATCCCTGCAAACAAGTTTTCTAGGATAAGTATGATAAAATATTCAGTAACTATCACAAACATGATAAATTTTGGATTAAGAAATTGATGTGGTAGGTGAGTGTCAGCATTCTGACATTGTTACAAATAGCAGCCAATTTATTTTCAACTTGTAAATCCTTAGTAGATTATTTAATTTTAGCAGTAAGGAACTCTAGGCAGAGAAGTGGTGACCGCAATTTTATTAAAATAACACTCTTGTAGATTGCTTCTGTAAATCTAGAAGATCATCAAGATAAATGAAGAAATTAATTAAAAAACCACAAAGGCTATATCCCCAGTGATTCTAGCTATTGTACCAAGAAGTGTTGGTACTTAAAGAAGTCCACAAGTCAAAGGATTCAGTACAGTTTATTGTGAAATATTCACTTTTATCCAATCTTTATCTCGGGTGTAGTAATTTCAGGGGTTATCAGTTTCATGTGATTCCACTGTTTTCTTACACAAATATCAGCAATTATTATAAAATTAACATTCACCAACAGTTGCAGTCATTGATATTTGAGTCTGAAAAAAGAAGCCATATATCTATTGCAGGGAAGATTGGAGTAGCTCAGATCCTTGCATAACAAAAAAAAAAATCTTAACAGTAATGGCTGCACCCACAGCAGTAGAGGTTGGTGTTTCCTATATTTGGATTCTTTTTCAATGTTGCAATTGCATTAGAGCAACAGGCTTGGTTTGTGAACCCTGATAACAACATACAGGAATATAAAAATTCTTCTTTGTGCACTAGGCATCATGAACCAGACTATATCACCTTACTTCCTTTTCCCATATATGCCTGTTAAGATTTTGCAACAAATACACACATTGCTTCAGAAATGGGACTGCAGTATTTATCCAGCCTTTTAACTAGTGTGCTTTGAGTTTTGGCTTTGATACTAACTGAAAATTCCTGGCATTTGCTCAACTTATGCTGATATTTAACATCCATATTACAATCACTCCACGTGCACATACTCACTCGCCCCTAATGTAACTTACTGCTCTTTCACTGGAATTCAAACTAAGTCTTGTTTCATCTGACAAGGCTACAAGTATTCACACACGTGGTCACAGTTGCCACAGGTGCTTTCATATTTACTGAATTTGTAAGCCACTGAAGGGTCTGTCTAAGCCTTCCTTAGAGTAGTGAAGAATTATGCCCTATCATGTCAAGAAATACCATAGCTTGATTATAGAACACTTGCTTACTGAAATAGAAATGAAATCAAAGAATGTGAGTCATATAACTACATGGACCATCAATTTTGTTTCTCATTCCTCTTTGCTTTCTAAGAATATAAATATATAAAACATATTTTTCGTGGAATGGCCTACAGAAAATGTTTTATTTGCATCTTATAAACGTCTCAGTCAGCTAAGTCTAAAGGCTTGCTAGGCTCAGTCTACCTCAATCTGCCTAAAATTGCCTGATCTTATAAGGTAGGGCCCACTGGGTCTGCTTGGTGACAAACCACACAGATACCATTGACAGAAGATTGAAAGTCATGTTTGATTACTTGTCAACATTAGAAAATGAAATGATGAGCTGTAAGTATCAGCTGTTCTCCATCTTACAATAAATTTAGTGAAAAGAGAAGGAAATTCCAATGAGATAATAAAAATTAGAGATAAGCTAATAAAGAGAAAATTAAATTCTTAGTATAGAAACTAACTTCATGTTTCTTGTAACTCATAAAATCTGAGTGCTGTTATCTGCAAGCAGAGGACACCCCACCTAATCTGCCCATGATTTCTGCTGTCTAGTTTTAATCTCCTGACTAAAAGCTGTGTGAATGTGTTGCTATGCTGCAGAGTCCAGGGTGATAAAACATGCCAGAGAAGTTTATTACCTCAATTGTGTGATTTCCACATGGAAACCGGCTTGGGTCTGATTCACCTGCTGCACACACAGGTGTCCCAGTTTGAGCTAAATAGAACTAATTTTTTATTTAATGATTTTACTTTTCAGCTCAGTCTCTTCTAAGTGGCTGTACTTTCTGAAACTAACAGTGTGTTTTTCCAGACAGTGTGTCCTTCTACAAGTGATAGTGCTTGTATTTTATGTAAACACAGCAAAGCCACTGTCTCACCATGGGTGCTGTATCTGCACTTGTGGAGACGAGCAGACAGGACAGATCACCCAAAACTGAGCAACGAGGTATTCCATCC
>NW_010179800.1:0-21499 GCF_000695765.1 Mesitornis unicolor | reverse complement strand
GGCGAACGGGAACGCAGCCCCCTCGACAGTGAGTCGGGTGGAGCCCCGGTGCCAGAGTCGGGTTCGATTTTTGGGGTTTTTTTTGGAAAGGAAGGTAGGACAGGCTCCAGAGTAAGGCTGCTTGTGAAGTTGAGCCTTTCTGGCCTCCTCACGCCACCGGGAAGAGCCTGACACCTCTCTGTGTACCTTCACTCGCGGAAAAGCTGTGCCTTTCTGTGCCCCTGACAAAAGTGGCTGCCAGCTAACAGCGACACTCTGTTCTGCAGAGTGACACACTTGCCTTTATTGTGATACTTTAATAATTCTGCCAATCTTTTGCTTTTTTATCTGCAGAATCAAGTTGCTATTGTAAAGACCCACTGCTTGAAACTTCCCCAAGCCCAGTTGCCAGACTCATGATGCTGCAAAAACGTCAATACATGCTGCCACCAAACTGCTCAGCTCTGCATTTCAGTGTAATGACTCTGGCAGAGATGCTGTTCCAATAGTCACGCAGATCAGTTGCAAAAAAAAAAAAAAAGAGGGCAGCCTCGAATCAAGGTCTATAATTCATCCGGACTGAAGAAAAAGTTTGAGAGTAAACTCCATTTATTTTGCAGGCTTAACTTCTTAATTTGTTCTCCGGCCGGTTGTAGGGGTGTGCACAAGAGCACAGTTGTCTCTGTCTGTGTTGGTAGCATAGTTGTACTTCTGCACACCTGTAATTTCTTTCTTTCAGTGGAAAGAGTTGCTCACTTCACTTACGAGGCCAGGAGGAGAAAAAAAAAAGCAGCATTTAAAATAGGAAGTAAATTCTGTAAATCACTCCTTCAGCTGAACGTGTGTGAGAAGTGACAGTGTGCAAAAGTTGTATTTCAAAACGATAGCAAATGCTGTAGAAACAAGAGTTGTAGACCTGTTCAACTGCACTGCATCTCTATAGTCTGTCCTCATAGTTGCCTTTCTAAAGGAAATACTTCTTGCTTTTACTCCATAACTCAAGAGCAGAAAACAAGAAGTCCAATGACCTTTTTCATAAACCAGCTGGGAATAGAAGTAGCAGTTTGATGTTGTAACCATGTTTTCCATTTTGTGTCGGTTGCACACCCTTACCGCATGAACCACTGCAAAATTTAGAATTCTCTAAGTAATTACATTATTTAGTGTATTTTGTAAAGAAGTGAAGCAGTTTGCTCTTTCAGAAGAGCTATATCACCTGCAAAATAAATACCCATGAATCATTAACTAACTGATGTTAGTGAAATTACTCTCCTCCCCACTTCCCCCCTATTTATTTTCTTTTTTTCTTTTTTTTTTATTCTGATCAGATCTTAAGATAGGTCTATGCATATTCAGCAGTCAAAGTCAGAGTTTCAGGGTATGGTCCACCTGCTGTGATAGAACTGCATTGATTGTTCCTCCTATGTGTAAATGAAAATGAGCATAAACAATAAAACGCTTTACTGTGTTCTCAAGAGTGTTTGGTAGCAATTGTGTGACTGAAGGGAGTGTTTATTGCTTTACCTGGTTTCTCAGTATTGACTTTTTAGGTAATGCTGATTTGATGAGTCACTCAAGAAAGCAATTGGTGAAGGCTGAAATTGTAAGCTTCAATCAGTGGTCAGATTTTTAACAGGCAGCTTTGCTTTCATCCTAACCAGTGCTGTTGGGTATAATTCTTACTATTTTCATATAATCCAAGATTAAATTTTTAGGTGTTTTTTAACAAATATTTTTCTTACTGCACTAAAAGGAAACAAAACTTATTTTAAGTGCTGCAATAGATGTTCTTTTAAAGCTGTATATATGTGTTCTAGATGGGGGTTGTTATGAAGACTGGAAAAGCCTTACATGATTTATCTACCTGTTACTCTTCAGAAAATTATTCAAGTAAGAAGGATTTATTTACCTAATTGAACAGTAAAGAAAGACCCTGACCCTCTGTGCCTCTGGAACTCCCATTAACTGTAGAGAGGAAGATGTGGTCATGGGCAGGAAAAGTCTGCAAGATACAAATTAAAGTAGTGGAAAACAAACGTTTTCAGTAACTTGAAGAAGTCCAGAAAATGTTCCTCAAAATTGCATACCTCTAAAAAAGAAAACTACTATACTATGCTTCTAGAAAGCACCCTCTTAAATTATTAAAGACAAATTTAATTAGAGGTATTTTCTAAAACGCTAGTTTATTTTATTGAAGTACTTATATTCCTTTTATTCATTTATTTATGTTCATACATGGGGTGAAAAAAGCAAGGAAGGCAGCATCAAACAATGCTTAACCTATTCTTGTTCATCATTTTCCAATCTCGTAAAATTAATTTTGTTTACCCCAAATTCACAGTGAGATTACCAGGCTTCTTAAATGTCTAAAAAAAATGGAAAATTAGTCTGTAAAATGCATATTTTCAGTATTTCTACAGAGGGCTGAGTCTTCTGTTAGTTCTACAAAATTAAGTGACTTGGAGAGCATGATGTTCAGGAGGGGGACTTACCTGGTCCTCACACTCCTGGAGGATGCCTTCACTTCAGCAGCTGGCCGCAGATACCCCTGGCTCCCTGTTGCCATGTGAGGATTTTGCCGAGAAGCGGTGAAGCGAATTCATCAAGAAATTGCCCTGCTGAGTTTATGCCGAGGTTCTGAACTTCCTGCACAAGCAGAACATTTCAGGTAACGATGCTCTCAGTGGATGTGGAAGCTACGCTGAGCGACCCGGGACCAGGAAAGGAGACGTTAACTGGAGCCCTGCTGAGGTACCTGGTAGTTAATGGCCTGGTGCTTGCTGAGCAGCCTTATTGGGTTCAGAAAACTGCTCCCGCAGGGGATGAGTAGAGTGAGGACACACTTCTGTTCACAGAGAAAGAGAAGAAATGTAGGGCAAACATCACTCGGTGCCAGAAAATATAAATATGTAAAGCACATTCCAAGATTCACCAAGCGTGTTTTACAAGAGGAAGGGTGGCCTGTGTGAGCTCTTAGCTTCTTTGTGACTGGCAGAGTGTGTCCTGGCTGAACCTAGGTTTTAAAAGACGTTAGGATTCAGGGAGCAGCGGTAAATTTTGCACTTTTTGTGAAGTCTGACGATGGTGCCCTCCTGCTTCTCCGCTCCCTCGCTGTGCCTGGTCACCATGTGCTGCCTCTGCAAGGATGGAGCATCTGAAATTATCAGTAGGAGAGGCTGTCCCTTCTGTCCACCCCGTGTCTGTACTCCTGTGGACGGGGCTCAGAGAAGCTGCCTCTTGAGTTACTTTGTCACAGGAACCGCTTTGTGACCCTGCAGGTAAATTCCAAAGGTGCTTAAGCCCCCATGCTGTTTCAGTCTTTTGTCGGAGAAGCAGCATGCCGCCGCCTTACCTATTTATTTGTGGGGTTCAAACATTGTCAGATGATGTTGCTGAGAAAACCTCAGCTGGGTGCTGGGCTTTGAAGTTGATCACAGATTTCCAAAGCCCGTGCTCCCCACGTTTCATGGTAAGGGATATGTGCATGATAGTGGTGCTGACTGTGAGCCCTCTGAGACGTGGGACAACTGCAGCTGTTTGCAGCCCCACAGCTGTATTGCTTCTCTAGTATTTCTGTTTTTATTGAAAGGCATTTCTCTCTCTTCCCATTAATAAATCCCAGGCACAGAAGAGAGAAATTGAGAGGTGAAATCCCTTGCGATGAACCTTCATACAGCTGTGCAGCAGCCTGCAAAGTTGCACCTCTTCTGCATGTAAGTGTAAGAAAAAGCCTTGAGTAATGCACCAAGTGGAACAAAAGGGATTTCCATTAATTCTCTGGACATTTATACCATATACACTGCCACGGTGTTTGAGGAAGCTGGCCTGGCCTTCAGCCTCCAGCAGGGCCATGCAGAGTAGGGATGATGGTTAATACTCAAATTTGGAGCAGCCGACTTCCACCCTCCTCTGCCCCTGCCTGCAAAAAGCCAATCTGCCTTCTGTTAGTAGAGCACTCCCATGGAGTTGCTGCTCCCATGCTCTTTTGGTCAAAAAAAGGACTGGATATTGTTAGAAGTAAGTGCATTTGCTTAAAAATCGAAAGCAATACTTTTGGGGAACAGCATGAAAGAAACAAGTAGTAGTAACACTGGAGAACAAGTGTTGTGATTTGCAGCACCAAATAGGGCTGAGCAGCAAGGCTGAGGGCAGTTCTGTATGCAAATGGAGAAATCCCATTCAAATTGACAATGTTGCAGGGATTGAAGAAGAGGTTTCTTCACCAAAGAGGGCCCGTAGCAAAGGAAGAGGGCAAGGAAGTGGTCCAAAATATCTAAGTCTTGACCCGGATGTAAGGAAAATACCCCCAGGGTTACTACTCTTGGGTCTCAGGACCCCAACAGATAGGTGAGCAAACAGTTTCAGAGAGACGAACCAAGAGATGTAGGAAAATTACAGATGTATGATTATTCAATTAAATGAATGCTAACTCAATGTGTTAGGAACCTTTTTCTCTTTAGAGGAACCATATATATTTGAGATATATGCTTAACAAACCGTCTACCTCAGAACAGAAAAGTTTAGGGTTCATATTACTTTGATAAAAAAGAGGTCTTTTACATATTCCAACAGTTAATACCTAAAATTAAACACATACATAGTTCAAGTGAACTGTCCTACAGCAGTGAGTCTGGGTGATGGTAATAATAATGAGCATGAAGCATTTAAGCTTGGAATGATCACATAAAAAAGCAAGCAGAAAATGAAGCTTTTTAATCAATCACATATTAAGCTTGAAAGATGTAATATAACCGGCAACTCAATAGGTGAGGTGAAGAGGAGATCCACAGGATATCAAATTTACAATATAGAGATCAAAATCTCTTACTGAGTCATTTTCAAGAGCTGGAGAAAGAAAATCTTTGCTGTTCTTTTCAGAGATCAAACTCCTTGCAGTCATCCTTATAAAGGAACAAGACTTTTTTATTGTCTTTATACAAATAATGCTTTGAAGGCTACAAAACAGGCAGAGTTCACGGCTGCAGGGCTTTCACTGAGAAATCATATGTTCTCTCTTTTAGGCTGAATGGTCATAGAAAAATAGGAAAGACAGGAACAGGGAATGGTTATGTAAAATAACCCCTTTTCAGCATTTCTTTCCTTATACAGAAATGAGGCAAACCTCAGAATAATAGGAAAAAAACAAGATCTGGAAAATTTAGGATTAATAAGGTTACATTAGATTTTGGGAACATGCTTATGGTAGAATGGAGCAAAACCAGTAAATATGTTTCCAGAATTCAGAGAAGTAGAAATTAAATTAGATGTTTCCTTCTATCCAGATACCTCAGGGATCCTACTATCCTAATATTAAGTTTCATAATACCATTTCTAAAAATCTTGATATTCCCAGATATGTTCAAATTAACATTTATTAATCTATTCATACCTACTTCCATATTAAGGCATACACTTCCCAAGCTCATTCATTCTTTTTCCTGTAGATTTCAAATTCCAATTACTTTGTGCACTTTTCTAATCTGCGTGCTGCATTTAGAACATGAATGTCATTTGAACCCAACCCTCTAAAACCCAGCGCCTGAAATGATGAGAAACTGTGTTTTCAAAAGGAATATTAGGATCAATACACTTAAGAAAATGAGTGTAAAAGCAAGCAAGTTTCTATCTATAGGAGAAGGCTGTCCTTCCCTGAACCGGGTTCCTAGGAAAATCTGCTGTAGATTTGAAGGACACGGAGATGATATAAGCCAGACCATAAACCAGTGCAGCCACACAAAGCAGCTATTTGGGTAGCAGAAGGAAAGCATCACTGCTGAGCTCATACTGAGATGGGTCTCTGACCCACAAGGGACACACCAAAACACTGCGTTTAGTTGAGTCCTGGGTGGCTGGGCTCAGACACTGGATCCCAAAAGAGAGACCCTCACACAGGAAAAGAGTTAAAGAAGACATGACAGAAGCAACCTGCACCAGCTCGTAAATGAGTATTTCAGAGCTATTCTCTGTTTTGGGACCTTGAAGAATAACGGTCTTTGTATGTCAGGTCAGAGCTAGATCTCACATATGCCAAGTTCAGATCTCACATATCAGGCAGCTAGATCTGAAGTGCCTCTGTGCAAGCTGTCTGCACTTTGATGAATCCCACACTAATGGAAAAGATGATTGAAGGAGTCATCACGATGAGTTAATCAGTCTCTTTCATTTATATACTTGTGCTTTGACTAAAATTTTAGCAGGAGCTACCATTAGTTCCTTATGAGATTACCAGTAAGGCACTGGACAAGTATTGGTGCCTGGGGAATTCACTCACACACTTAAAAATACTTCTGAGCAGTATATTTACATACAACTACACTTGGTTTTCAAAGAAGAGTAAGACGCGATCTCCAAAGTCTATGATTTGGGGCCTCACAGGGATCCTGGGAAGAGGCACTTGCGCAGCAGCCAGGTCCCACTGGCGTGTTTGAGACATATTCAACGTTTTCACTGGAGAGGCTGGAACATCAGTGAGCAAAGGCTAGTGATGCTGAGAAGGGCAAAATAATGTAACACGGGGGAAAAAATAATCCTGCCTATGAATGCACAATAAAATCACAAAAACACTTCTTTTAGACACACTGGGGACACTGTTCTGTCAAAACAACTGCATTCAAGACAAAAGATTGCATGTAGCAAATAAGGCAGAAGACAGCATAGTTTCACCTTGTAAAGTCCTCTGTCCTGTATCCTGTGTATTATGAGAAGGTCAAACCTAGCTCAGAAATTATATAGTAGAACTAGAAAACATTCAGGAAAACAAAGAGCAGCATCAGGGTGTGCCTGAAGCCTCTTTAGGACACAAGAAATCCTGTACTCTGGCTACCGAGATAGCTGAGATGATGCTCGAGGCTTCCTCTTTGTACCGTGCAAGGCAACTCAACAGCAAGGCAAGGGAAAACAGGCACAGAGTGCAACAACAGAGAAACTACACATTTCTCAATGCAGTTCTGCTCAACCTGATGGTCAGACCTGATGATCTTAGGAGTCTTTTCCAACGTTAATGATTCTGTGATTCATTGCACTGTGCCTGAAAATCCCAAGGAAACATTTCTGATTCTTTTCTTGTCCCCAGTTTTACTGAAGAATGCTGATTCCCCAGCCCAGCCTGCTCTGCTTTTGCATTGGGTGGACAGGAATTAAGACCCTTGGCTATTCTGCTGGTTTTCTGGCCATGACTCTGATATTAGATCTTAAGTTGCAGCTAAAAATGGATACTGAATGGCATGATAAAGATTGCATTCAGAGGAAGAGTCACCTTTGGTCTTTCAGAGTGAGCATCCAAGGAAGGAGGTTTCTGGAGCTGGTAGACTGCCTTGAAAATCTAGGGTCCATTTCCTGATTCTCTGGGTTATTAAATGGGTCTCCACATGCACAGAAAAACTGAATATTTGCAAAAAAATAATCCTCCTGCAATTTCCCAGAACTGGGGACTCCAGGGTGTTAAAAGGAAAGAAGGCTCACACATGCGTCTCTGTATTCTTTCTCATCTCTACACAAATAAAGGGCATTAGTTTTCATTTATGAAGGAAGGATTTTATCTCTTCTGCCTTTAATTAAATCACAGACCTTCTCACTAGTTCATAAATTGGTGCTGCTATAACTCAGCTCCTGGAGAAAACAGTTGGATGTCAACACCCTGTAGGATACTCTTGCCCAACTAATCTTTTAAACTGTGGTATTTATTTCAATTAAATGAGTTAGTAGTACTGGGAGTTTTACATTTTTGCTGTAGGAACAGTGAATTGATTTCTGACTG
Organism: Mesitornis unicolor; assembly: GCF_000695765.1. Classification (NCBI taxonomy): domain Eukaryota; kingdom Metazoa; phylum Chordata; class Aves; order Mesitornithiformes; family Mesitornithidae; genus Mesitornis; species Mesitornis unicolor. The sequence goes on along the minus strand of NW_010179800.1, from coordinate 13,764 downwards.
AATGACAGGTTTCAGTCACACTTCAGTTACAGTACACAAAATATTCTGAGAGATTTGGCAGCAGATATAATTGAGTTCCTTTAATCAAGCTTGGGGTAAAGTCCTAAAGGGATTCCACCAGGCTTTTTCCAAGCTGCATGGTTATTAGTTCATTTAATAGAAGGAGGTTCTTCACATCCTTTCAACTTTCTTTACATACAAGATTTTTGCCTGAGTAGTGTATGTGGATTAAATCCTTGAATTGGCAAGAGACAATACTCCTGCTTAAAGGATAAGAATTCAGACTCATCATTTAAAAAGGCAGTAGAAAGAACAACACAGTGTTGCCCACTGCGTTTAATGAAGCAGTTGTACCTAAGCAGAGGAACAACACTGGGGTTTGTATAGCTGCCAATCAGTTTTACAAGAAAAAATGTGGAGATTTTTCATGCTTTTCAAGTAATCCTACTCTTCACTTTTTTGAAAAGTTGAAGTTTTCAAACCCAACTTTTTCATACTCAAGCTTCATGCCCTTCCCTTTTCAAGTGTATTATGTGTTCCTAAAAAAAATACTTACGAAACTGAAAATCATGAGAAAGGAATGTCAAGAAGTAGCATCGATACTGGCAAGGAAGATGATACCTTCTTTAAAAGATTGCCTGAATGTGGCAGCAGCTCTTTATCTGAGGGACCTGCACTTATCAACACGAGTGCTTCTAAGTCCCAAGGAAAACTTTCTGGGCTAAAAGACTTGTTTACCTCAAGACTTCACATTCTGTGATCCACTAGATTAGGAAAGAAGTAGAGTTTTTCAGTACTGTTGCACAGTTCATGTTGTCAAGTATTGATTTCCTTTAATATCTGAGATTACTGCAATTTTACTTTCATGTAACGTATAAAAGGCTGCTGGAGGCAGTGGAGGCAACACCACTCCCTTTTGACTGAGGGAGCAAGTCCTCCGTTAGTGCCCAAGCATTGCTATTTGGCAGTGATTTTAAACCCCTGAGTGCCAGCAGACTGTGATATTATAGCCGTAAATCAGTCAGCAATCTGGCAAGAAAGCCACACAAGGCTGGGAATGTCCCTAGGAAACGCTGGCGGGGGCAGGAGTGGGACCAAGGGGCCTGCTCTCCTGCCTGTGGCCATGGTAGGCCATCTTGGGTCAGCCCGAGATGGCTCCTGCTGCTCCTAGGGAAGAGGTATGATTAGCTCCCGTTTCCCAAGAGAGATGCACAGGGATTTGGGAAAGGACTTGGCAAGCAGCCCAGGAATAAAGGAGGTAGAGGAAAGTGCTTTTTCCTTCATTTAGTCAGCATCTGGCAGAGGCAGGGCAGGGTGCCTCTCTGAAGGACAGCTGATGTTCAGTACCAGCCATGTGTCTAACTGGCTGGACACTTATTTCATGATGTTTTGATCAAAAGAAACAATAGATAGATAAATACATTTTTATTGCCTGACCTCTGTGAGCAGCTTAACAGCTTGTTTTCCCATCCTCACTGCATATAAGAAGATGTATAACGAATTTCATTTATCCTTGAAATGCTGAAATTCAGTGTGAAGCAATCTCTCAACATAACTGCTGAGACCTCCTGCCCCAGCGAAAATAATTTTTGTTCCGCTCCCCATGTTCTACCACTCTTCACCTTCACAAAGAGACCCAAGGCTTCGCTAGCCCCAGTGGTTTCCCAAGCTGTATTTTGCAGTGCTCCTCCTCTGCCTCAAGTCCATGTCACCCACCACAGCACCTGTCTCATGGACACTGCCCCACACCTTGGAAGCCCTGGGGCCCTGTGTGTTGCCCAAGAGGGACTTTCAGGTGGATATGGGAGCAGAAGAAAGACTGAGTTAGTTTTGACCTGCTAAATGTTTCTAACTCTGTGCCTTAGACCCCTTCTGTTAACCCCCTCTGTGTCAATCTGGGGAGAGCCAGTTTCCAAGGGAGTAGAAAATCATGGGAGTACTCACAAGATTTGGCCCGTAGTGTTTCAGAAACAAAATGATGCGAGTTGCAGCCTCCCATCCCATCCACAGTTGCGGGAAACGTGATATAGGATGACAGACAGGATTTTTAATCCTTTTGGTTTTCAGATGATGTTGTTGTTTTCTGGCCTGTTGCAGGCCAGACATAAAGGTCCAGAACCCATAGTGCTTTTTTCAGTTCCTGTCACATCCCTCTTCTGTGTACCCCAAAGTGAATTCTCTGCTGTGAGCTGCCTTCTTCCATGTTTCAGGATACAGTGCAAAATGATGCTGAGAGCATCGGTGATTTACCTACAGTCTAACAGAAAAACAGCAAAATACAGGTAATATTGGAACCCGTACTTGTGCAGAAACCTGTATCTTTACTGCACAAAGTGATGGAAAGTTGAGGCCTGGTTCATTACCGGGCAGAACAGTCTACCAGTCCTGTAGCTTGTGACTCCATAGCACCACCACTGATCTTCAGATCTGAGTGCCTCATGGTATCTCAGGACTCCCCAGGTCTGTGCATACTCTCCTCTACCTTGCTGTGTGCTACAGAGTTTTCCTAACTACACTTTCTCTGTCACTAGCTCTCAAGTCATACCTAAAGTGTTCCAGACGTGGATCTGGACTTTGCAGTCAGATCTAACTGTTTGGGGTTAGACAAGTGCCTGTCATTCTCAGCAACTGCTTTGTTCCCAACTCAGCCAGGAAAAGGTCCTGACTCCCTTGCTACTTCCTGACAAAACTGTTATGTTCCCTCTAGCTTTGTAAATGCTATTCTCCTTTGGATGTCGAGCTAGTGTAGTTCTTTGCTTGCTCTAGGCAATAAGTAAAGACAATTTACTGGGATTTCTTGGGTGAATCATTAATCTGCTAACAATACTCCTAGTCAATAGGATAGTCTAAAGAAGGAAGCCTTTTCATCCATGGATCCTTTTTTTTCCACATATATATATTAACCATCATAATGAAGACAGCAATCAAAATACAACTTGATATGGTAGAAGAAAATCCATGCAACCAAAGCATGCATCTGGATCTGCATTATGCAAATTGTTACTCATTTTTATTCATTCAGAATAAGACTTACAGATCTAAGAAGTAATACCTATAACATTTCCTGTTTTTCATTTTTTTTACATACGTGTATTTTAGATGGTTCTTAAAGCGGCAGTCTGAATGTGCTAATTGAGAGATACAGTGGCAATCTTCATTGTGGAAGGTTTGGGAGGAGAGGTGGGGAGAGAGTAACCTAATTTCATGTTCCTCAGTATTGTGTGGCATCCCTCACAAGCAAAGAGGAGGAGAACTTTCTTCCAGAGATGACACATTCTGCTTTGAGGTGAGACAGAAGGGGCTTCTCACCCTTTATCCCATGCTTCTCCATTCCCAAGTGGGTGTGAGTGTGGGGAAGGAAGGCCTGTGGCAGACGCAAGAGCTGTCCACACAAAATCATCTCATCTTAACTCAATAGCAGCAGAGAAGTTTCCAACTAAATCTAAGAGAAAATGAGGTCCAGCATCACTGTTGGATTCAGTCAGGGAGAATATGTATTGTTAAGTGTAATCTTAATGATGTCATTGTTGTTTTATCTTTTGCAACTTTATTCCATGATTGAAAACCTATGCTTCTCAAATAACTTCCTTTTAATCTGTAATCTTGCCTAGCAATAAATATGGCTAGTCATCTGACATGCAGCACAGCATTCCTCACCCTAGCTTGTTACAAATCTTAAAATTGTGGCACTGGACACCTTGAAAAATTGCTGAGTTTCGCAGTACATTACATTTCTCTTATCAAAGAGCTGTAGGCTAAATCCCTGTAGATGATCCATGCAGTTTATCATGAGGTTAAGGAGAGGAAGAAATGTCTTCTTGGGACCAGTGAGGACTAGTGCAATTCTCTGACCAGCAGTAAAAAGCTGGGAGTGTGACTGGTGGGCTCCTTAATGGCTTTTAACAGAGACCAGACATGACAGTAACCTGTAACTTTGGTGTAATGGTGTATTTGGGGTTAAATGCGTGCCAAATTTAATCTTTGAGAAATACTGCAAGAGTCATAATGTCACCTTTGATCTCTAGATGTCTTCTTTCTCTCCAACACTTTATTTATTACAACTGCAAAGTCTTTTGATGTGTCCAGTCCTGTACATTATTGCAGAGATTAGCCCAGCTGTGGACCAAATTTCAAGTGGGGATTTTAAAGACCACAATAGTATAAGGTCAAAGGTCCATCTATTGAAATGTTGTTGATCTGGTGTGCCTGTTTTTGCACTCAGGAGTGACAACAGAGTGCTATGCCAGAATCATATTTAGATCCCCCTGCACAACCTATGGCCACATACCTGTTGTCCGCTGGGTGCATGGTGTGCACGCTTGGGAAGAGCCAAACTTATCAAACTGGAGCCACAGAAAGAAGCCTCAAGGGTTTTCCCTTCTCGCTGACAGAAGAGCAGAGTTAACAAAAATATGTGCAGAGTATGAAGGCTGAAATAAATAAAAATATATATATATATTCTATCCTTTGGTAAAGAAAAAAGAATAAATGATAGTTTAAAGAACCATTCATGATGCTATCTGAAAAATAATTACTTGGACAACAACATATTGCAGCTAGACTGCAGATGCATTCCAAAACCAAAAGAGAAAATATTTTATCAGTGACTAAAACATCTTGTTTTGCAATTCATTGATATCACTCAGATTTTGGCAGCTGCTACACCCCTCTCAAAAAACTATGATGGGAGATCTATGGAAGATAAAAATTTCATACTGAAGAATTCACGTTCTAGGAGAGCATGGTACCAACCGGAAAGGGTGACAACATTTGCCTGAATGTACCTCTGCCCATGAGTCAAACTCTGAGTAGTTGCAAGCAACAGATGGCTTATACAATTTTGTTCCTTTTTTTTAGTATCAATGCTTATAGTTTACTTTTTTCCTGCTCTCTCTTTGATTGCCTTTATTCCTGGCCAGTCTTTTCTTCCTATTTTCTTACAGTCCTTAAATTAAATCTTCCCTTAATTTAATTTTATTTAAAACTATGCCTATTAATAAAGAACCCACTTTCAATTGAGCTCTTACTTTTCTTATTTCTTTTTCCATCTAATATAAGATAATTTTAACTTTTTGTCTCATGTTTGCATTCACCATTTGGTTTTGTAATTATCAGCTGGAGAAACAGTTACGCCCACTGAGTCAATGGAAGGCTTGATTTGTATCACTGGAAAGATGCCGTGTGTTTAAACCCAGGAAAATACTGAAAACTGATAGCTGGTGGAGGGGAATGGAGTTCTGATGACTGGAATGAATCTGTTCTGATGAAAACAAATAAGCAGAGAAGACTTAAAGTGTGGGACGATCTGATGGTTATTGGCTTTGGGAGAAGTCTGGTCCTCTCTATACCAAGGAGTTGAATGTGACGGCTATTGTGTGTCGCACAAATGTCAGTAACTAAGTGTGATCACGAGAAGACTTGTCACTGTCTGGAAGTCCCAACTCTAGCAGAAAGTCTGCTCCCTCTTGAAAAATGTTCTAGGGTATAGATTTTAATCCTAAACCAAGTTTTAAATATATAAATCCATCATAGTCCTATTGAGGTCAATGGTGAAACTCTCACTTGGTTGCATGGTACAAAGCAGGTTCCTCACATAAGAATATATCTAACTCTTCTTTTGGCAACAACAAGAAAATATGTCCCACAGCTAGAAATGTCAGGAATATGGTTTTTTTTATTCAAGATTAGATCAGCAAATTTGTACTATGAATGCCTACTGAAGCATTCACATAATTCATTAATAATCCTCCTTGCAGCCTTTGCCTTGGGCATTTGGATACCACATGGCTTAAAGTTGAGGTGGAAAAGACGGTTCCACAATTCAGCCCGCAGAGAAGACCAAGCTGGATTTTAATGTTCAGTTGCTGCACATATCAGTGGATATTTGAAATGTATATATTTAGGTGGGGTTGGGGTAGGGGGGTGGGAATCTGAGGTAAGGTTGTTTACTTGAATGTGAAAATAGAGTAAATGAGAGAGGATCAATCAGTCACAAAGCCTCAGAGGCACTCTGAGCAGCTTCTGTTTGTTGTTACAGAATACAAGGAGAAGAATGACATAGTCAAAACAAGGAGCTAAGAAAACCAACTCTGCAGCTGACAGGCTAGAAGCAAGGCAAGATGGTGTTTGTCAAAGCCAGCGAAAAGAATATAGTGGGAAGCAAGTAATGGGGTAGTGAGTGATGCAGTTATAAGTTTCAGCTGTGAAGAAGTGCTACGTGGACAGAATTGCAAGGTAGACAAGGACAAGGAGGTCAAACCTAAGATGATTCCTAATGGTAAGTTTTTTTTGTGGCATTTCCCATAGTGGTAAAGCTAAAGGTAATGAAAAGACAGGGTTTTGCTCTGGACATGTTGCACTTAAGCTTAAAGTCTTAAGTCAGAGCATTAAGAGGAAATGTCAGTGAAACAGACTATTACTTTAATTCGAGTTAAATGAGAGGTGTATATGGGTGGATAATAAATCTGTTGGTCACTGACCTAGAAAGGATAGATGATTTTTTTTTTATTTACCAGTATGGCTTATTTAGAGGCAAAAAGCATAAAGGCAATAAGACTGCAAGGTTTCTTCTGAGTGCTAGGTCATGGGGAAGATGAATAAGCACCTTCAGAGCTCTGCTACAGGAGCAGTTGCAGAGGGAGGAGGAGTTTAACTGGGAGAAGATTGAGTTACAGACATCGAGTGAGAATATTCTGCTGCTGTTGAGAAGACAGTAATAGGATGGGTTAAATACTAGTTTTACAGTTTGAACAAGAAAATGATTAGAGGCTGTCTTGAGAGGATTTTGAGGGGAACACTAAAGGCATAAATTAAGTTGTAGGGAAGAGGAATCTCGTCTACATATTGTAGACAGCACTGAAAGATGGACCACTAGTGCTGAAAATGTTGGATTAAAGGGCGAGTTTCACTAGAAAAGCATGGAAGCAACAGCCCTTTTCTTTTATCTGTCTTGTCTCTGTTGCACATGTTCTTGTTTGGTAAAGGTTTCCGTCCTTATGCATGTACATCTCTTAAATTAAGGTCTTAGATACTGCTCTAATACACCTAACAGTAAGGCTACAAAATATCTGTTTCCTACCTCAAGAAACTATCTAATTTATATCCATATGTGCTCTCAGCTGCACAAATTAGCCTCAAAGTTAAAAAAAATACAAGAACATTTCACTGTTGGTTGTTTTTTTTAAAAAAAAAAGTTCTCAAATTCTATTATATCATTTCACCTTTGACATCTTCTAGCAGCACCATGTTCCTAAGGCATTCAAATGATACCAGAGCGGTGAGGCAATACTGCTGTGGGTTTTGGTGTCTGCAGTGCCAACCTTGTCCCCTCTTCTGCATGGACAGAACTGTCTCCCATCTTTGCCACCCTCCTACCCTGTTAGTGCTCAGTCAGCAGCATCTGCAAGGCTATGAGCAAAGGCTGCAAAGTGGCCGTGCTTCCCTTCGGTCCCTGTCTGATAGCACACCTACCCCTCCTCTGCAGAGGAGCAATGTGCAGAAGGGGAGCAGCTCGTGCTGGGACAGGGCATCCTATGGGGATGGGAAAAGCAGATGCAATTCTTTTGCTTAAGACCTTCAGCACAGAGTCAGAGGCCTGTGGGGACAGCAGTTCCTCCTCCTTCCCCAGTGGGATCAGATTGGCAGGGAAGCTGTCTGAGACCCTCTTGATCGCTCACTCAGAAGGTTCAGTGGTGTCAGGAAAGCTGCAATATCTTTTTCTTCTTTCTGTAGTTGAGCCATGAAAGAATGAAATGCTTTTCTGCCCTGAGAGGAGTCCTAGTTCAGTGATTCTCGGCTTTTTTCTTTTTTTTTCTGGAGTGGAGACGCTACAGATTTTCTGGTTTGTGCATACTGAGTTTAAACCTATTGGCTTGCTGTTCTTAAGTATATTTTGTGAAACCCTTAGAAGTAACCACCACAGTGACAGGGATCTGCAGCCTGGAGGCTGAGCAGCACTGGCCTATACCAAGAAGAAGTGTTCCTCTTGCAGCTCCTGCCTACAGAGGAGATGAATATCTCATCATGATTTCTCTGTAGGGAGGACGTGCATTGTCTGCCAACCACAGCTACTGGGATGGGCAGCACAGACCCACAACGTGGTCATCAGCGGATTAAAGAAATGTGAAAAGGGCATCACGTGGCACCTATTCCTGTAAAGTCCCTGTGCAACCCTTCCTTTCACACCCTCTTCACCACTATTTCTAAACACAATCTGGCATCCTGTCTGACATCCAAATGTGCTGCCAGTGCATAAGTAAGAGCAATGAAGTGAATTGGAAACTGGACGTCAACTCCATATGCTACCTTGACTCTGACCCAACCTGAACTACAAAGAGCAACTGGCATCCTAAATCAATTTGTTCCCCTTTTAATAACCAATTCCCTGCACATCTCCATAGAATCAAGTCTGCAGAGATATAAGTGGCTCAATCCTGTTTCTGATTTAAAGGAACAGGAGGTGTTGTGTGTCTGTTTCACTGGAACAAACCAAGGTTATAGCTTAAGTTGATAATATTTAAAGCACCATTAACAAAGACAGTAGAGCTATAAACCAGATTTAGAGGGATTAAAATATTGGTTTTGAGGAATCCACCTTTCAGGCTAAATATTTTGCAAGTACAGATTTTGGATTACTGGTTTGCCTGATCCTATGTGTGCTGTCCCTCAGGTCCTGTGTTTCTGGATCTAGACACAAGACTTTTCAGTGGGGGGGTTGTTTGTTTACTTGTTTGTTTGGTTTTTTTTAACTGTGATTTTTCATTTAAACAGTGTCTGGTTGTGAAAAGGCAATGACAAGTCAGAGTGCTCAGTGAAACATTTCTCTTGGAGATCTTTATGAAGCACTGTAGGAAGTACTGCCCTCAGGTAAAGCTGACTCCCCTAAAGTCAAGATGCTACTACGGATGATGTGAGTGCATATTTCAGCAGAAAGCCATCTGGGTCAGCTTAAATCACCAAGGAAGTTTATTCTTAAACCAGTTCTGTAGGAGGACACCTGCCCAGGCCCCAGGGGTGTGTGCTTAGGCTCATTTTTAATTTAAATTGTTTTGAAGGAGAGCTAATCAGAATCTGAAAATATTTGATGGTGATTAAATTTAGAATTCATGGATAATTAGTCAGGGGAAAAATAAAAAGCTATCTGCAGATGCTGAATTCAGCATGTGTCAGTGGAGCTCCAAAGACACATCCTTCCTACAGTCTTCAGAGCTGCTTTTCTGGGGTTGTCATGCAGTATTTTGGGAAGACACTGCCTGAGCGCAAAGTACTGTGTGTAAAGATAAGACAGAACACCAGGGCTCTCCTTAGAGTTGGCTTTTATTCCCCTGACCTCGTGAAGCCACCTTTGCAGAGCTGTTAAACTTTTCAGAAATCCACTCCCAGGTAAAAAAGAGCAGCTCCTACAGGGAGTTTTGCTGTGCTCCAAGAAACTTTTGTCTAGTTCCTGAATAGTGGGGAAGTTCCTAATTGCTTTCAAGCATCTCTGTCCGCCCCCCTGCTTTCTTGCCTTTTCTCTGCTTTCGACTCCTGAGATATTGTGAAAAACCTCTCACCTCTTGGAGGAAGCACTGGAGCTGATACAAAGATCTCCACAGACAGCACTATTTGCAGTGTACATGCTTTATTGATCTCAACCCCAAGAACCAAGCTGCCTATTCTCAAGCTCTACGTCCTGGTATCCTAACTCTTAGCTATATATATTTATATCTACAAATAAAGAGAACTCCTGTCACTGTTCCTATTTTTGCCCCCACTATAAATGGTTTTATTTTTATTTAGATGGAGCTAACCAGCCCCACTGTGAAGCTGCTGAGCATTTATGCTGCTTTGGTCTTCCCTCTCCAAGCTGCTGCTTTTTCTCTCTGGTGAAAGGGATGGGCAGCATTCACTTCACCAGAAGAACAGAACAAACACAAAAGGCTTTTCAAACAAAATAGATCCATACCAGGTTGAAGTGGCACTTAAGAAAGTGAGGTATCAATAAATTACCCAGATAATCATGATCGCCCTGTCTGATACCAAAGAAAAAGAGGTTAATCTTCTCTTAAGGTGAAGGCAAAATCTCTTTGGTTATACGGGCAGAGGAGGGACAGAGGAGCACTAATGACTCTGTCTGGAGAATTAGGGGTGCTGTTGCCAGAAAACTGCCTGCGCTTCAAAAGCACGGTGAAGAACTGAAGAAAATTCAGACAAGAGATGCATAAATGGTTTGAGATCTAAAAAAGCAGGTTTTTTTAATGAGAAGCTAGGGATGCTTGATACATTTTCAATCACCAGCTCAAGGCTCATTAGCTGAGTAGGCAGACGTTAATTTTGACATCCCAAGGCTGAGCAAGCAGAGCTGTTTCTTCCACTGTGGATGTCAGGTGGAGCCTGAGCAGCAACAGGAAAACAGGTCTGGGGTTTGGGCATGCTGCTCCTCCTGCTCCTGGGCAAGAAGAGGAATGGGGCTCATGACCACTGCTCCAGAAAGGGGCTTTCTCTCACCCCAGAAGTATGTATTTTGATACCTTTTCTCAGGAGAGACAGAAACCTGGTGGTTTTACATGGTCCTAGATACGTAAATGCTGATGTCTGTGGTGCTATTGCCTTTTTGGTGACCTTCCCTGTGCTGCCCTCAGAAACTACTTAATCTGAGTCTAAGGGGGTGTCCCCACAGCTCCAAAGGGACCAGATTGGTACCTGGGTCTCCCACCACAGAGCTGGTAGATGGCCAGGACAAACCCAGCAGAGCAGACCTGCAGCATGCCCTGAGGACTGAGCTGGTGCTATGGCGTATACTTACTTTATCCTCCCTTGGGACAAAGCTATATCTCTTGTAAGAAATTTCTCATTTGAAATATTCTAGGGAGCCCAGACAGATCTAATCTTTCTTCCTGAAACTTTTCTTCTTTTATTCCATTATCTAAGAGGCCATCTGATCATTCTTCTCAATTAAAATAAGTGTTTTTACTTCAGCTCTTTGGAGATGCAAATGTCTCTTGCTAGAGCAAAGTCCTTGAGCTAATTAATAACTCCTTTCTTCTATGAATGAAGACAGCTCTCCCTATTCCCCCTCCCTTTTTGACTCTGACACAGTGAAAAGTATCTTAAACTTATTTTATATTCTCTGACAGCAGGTATATGCCAAATGTGTCCAATACAAAGATCTAACCATGATAAATAGGCTTCTCACAGAAAGCAGGCACAATGGTGATTAATCACTGTGGGGTGATGAGACCCCAACATGTTTCTACTAAGCATGTGTAGAAGTCTCCAGCTGCACAATTACATCCAGGGAGGACAGAGAGCGGTGATGGACTCAAGAGATTTTGATAGCTCAGTGACACTCTGAAGGCAGGCAATTAGCTATTGTTGTGACACCATAAACAGAGTGAAAAATTCAGAAACAAGGTTATACTATTATGTAAACCACAACCAGTCACAGCAAACAGCATTATAGCATCTTACCCAGCTTTGTTGGCTGAGACAGTCCAAGCAAGTACAGAAGCAGCTACTCCTCTCGCAAAGCTTTGGTGTAAACTGTGTACTTTATGTCGTGTCTTTTATTCTTGCCTCATATGGAGGTGTTTTTCAGAATTAGCAGGCATGCAATTCAGTAAATGTGTTACAGGAACTATCACACTGAATAGCGCTTATTGTTAACAGAGTTGCTGAGGTTTTTTTGTGCTGGCACTTTAGTGACGCTGTTAAGAGCTTTGTACCATCATCTGTGTGCTGTTTCTGTCTGTGTGGTATCGTCATAGGGAAGTCTGGATTATTAAAGGAATATTAAAATTCTGGGGTTTTTCTACAGATTTTTTTTTTCTATCAATGGATAAAATAGATCTTGCCTTAACAAACTGCATACCCTAGCGCATCAGTATTCACCCGTGCTGTTTTTGGCCAAACAGCCAGGACCCATCTGCCCCTTTCACCCATTCTTAAGCTTTGGAAAACCAAATGGGTGCTTGCCCCAGGGCTGGGCTGGTGGTGACTCCATGGGACCTTGTCCCTGCAGCAGCAGTGACCTTCCTGTGACAGCAAACCTGGCTCTGTGCTCTCTGCAGCCCTGTGCCCCCGCTTCAGAGGTACCAAGTTCTGGATGCTGAGAAAGTAGAGAAGACACACAGAAAAGTCATACACAAACACACAGACACACACAGAGATCAAGTTTAAACTCATTTGTGTATGTCAGCATACAAACAACTTAGAAAGGTATGCTATAGCTGCCTAATTATTAAGCAAGATGCATGTTTTTAAAGGCTTAATCTTGTGGAGGTATAAAAGGCCCATTGACATTTGGTGTCCTTTTTCTTTTTTTAAAGTGCAGCTAAATTCTGTTGACCTTTTTATGCGATTGAATTAAAAAGTTTTAAAGCCCTAGAATTTGTTTTTTGAAGTCAATCAAAATTTTGGCATTTCAGTATATCTGGCATTTCAGTATCCTAATTTTCATCACCATGAAGATCAATACTACCATCCATCTCTCTTTATGGTATTTTATTTCCTCCAGAAGCTGACTTGAGTGTCAAAGAAGGTATCTAGATCTCTGTCAGGCAAGATTTCAATAAGAAACAGGGGAAAATATTTGTTGTGACAGATTATTGGATATCACTGGCATTGGAATGACATCCTGACTTCATTTCTCTCAAACCTTTCACAGCAATAGGTATGGGAGCTCATGGGCCTAATGGCAAACATAAATTCTGTAACAGACAAGTTACCTGAGTTATTGAGTTTTTAGATGACATAATTCTGAGAGATGGTTTTCTGAAATAAAATGCCATCTGCTCCTACTTACTTTTCCTTGTTTCCTTCTCTAAGAAAACAAGGAGAAAACATGCTTGTTCTGAAAGGTAGCTCCTCTGAGGCCTGTTATTTTCCTCCATCTCTCTAAAAAGACAAGATATGAATTTGTTAGTGAGTTACCAGACAATGCAACACACAGCACATCTGAGGAGCCAAATAAGTGCTCTTTCATTTGATACATCTTGGTGTAGCTGAAAGTTTGGATTTTGAAGTCAGATTTACCAGAATGCTTCTGGGGCCTCAGCCGGGAGCAGCTACAGTTGTGTTCTCAGATGATCTTCCCTGTTTTCTCCAAGGGAGATTTATTCACATTTCATAACACTACAGTGTGCATTGCAGCTCCCTTATTAACGTGACAGGGAGTAAGACATGTCCTGGACAATAAGAACCAGAACAAAACAAGGCTTTCAAACTTTTCCATCTTCACACCAGAAGGGGATTGTTTCACAGCATTTCGTCTGGCAGCCAGAAGATGCATGCACCAAATCAGCATCAGGGCTCTAATAGCTCATAATATTTTAATGGGTTTTTTTTAATATTTTAGGTTATTATAAGGGTACTATAATATACCAACATTGTTCCCAATTAATACGTAAGAAAGACATTCCCTGCAATTTGCCCTTCCCATACTCAGTGGAATTTTCCAGACTCTACCTTACTCTGGGGGGAAGATTTTACTTTCAAAGGGCCTTTGCTTTGGGCTTTTGGTTGAAAGGGAGCTGCAGTATCTGCTCAGAGAGCAGTAGCTGTAGGGCAGTATTATCACACAAATACAAAGGGATCTGATTAGACAAGGGTTGCCTAATCTATAGTGTAATTTAAACTGCAACTAACATAGATTCTTGCAATCTTGATTCTATGTTAGATTTGTATAACAATAGGAAAGCCAATAAATTGTGACTGGTTGTTAATCTCAACTTACGTCTTGATTGCTGAAGTCTATTTAAAATAACAACAACAACAACAACAACAACA
>NW_010179799.1:966-1209 GCF_000695765.1 Mesitornis unicolor | reverse complement strand
AAACCACTCGATTTAGGAATGTCACCAAGCATGGGGTTAATGATTGGGGAAAACTGCTCCAGACTGGGGAAAACTGCTCCAGATTTGGGAACATCACTGACTGAGGGGTTAAATATTTGGGAAAACCACTCCAGATTTGGGAAAACCACTCCAGATTTGGGAATTTCACTGGCCAAGTAGGAAGAATTTGGGAAAACTGCATGGGATTTGGGAAAACCGCTCCGGATTTGGGAACATCACAGA
>NW_010179799.1:0-955 GCF_000695765.1 Mesitornis unicolor | reverse complement strand
GGGAAAACCACTCCAGATTTCGGAATTTCACTGGCCAAGTAGGAATAATTTGGGAAAACTGCATGGGATTTGGGAAAACCACTCCGGATTTGGGAAAACCGCCCCGGATTTGGGAACATCACTGACCGAGGGGGTAGGAATTTGGGAAAACCGCTCCGGATTTGGGAACGTCACCAACTGAGGGATAAGAATTTGGGAAAACCACTCGATTTAGGAATGTCACCAAGCAAGGGGTTAAGGATTGGGGAAAACTGCTCCAGACTGGGGAAAACTGCTCCAGATTTGGGAACATCACTGACTGAGGGGTTAAATGTCTGAGATACTCTGGTTCTGGAATGCTCCAGGTCTGGGATGCTCCAGATTTGGGATGCTCCAGGTCTGGGATTCTCCAGATTTGGGGTGCTCCAGGTCTGGGATGCTCCGGATTTGGGCTGCTCTGGATTTGGACCACCATTGCCTTCAAGAATGGCCGTGACCGTGTGTGCTGGTCTGCAAACCACGCTTCTGCCTTGGTCTGAGTGCTCATGGTGCAGGGAGAGGGGCAGGTTGAAGCCATCAGCTCTGCCCAGGGAAGAGCTGTGGGGATTTTGAGTTGGCTTGGAAATAATATCTGACATATCGATGCCATACCGAGCCTGTTGTCTGCCATGGGCATCCCCAAACTCAGCTGCAGGGCTCTGTCCTTCCCCACCTGCATGGGAAGTGCTTCCATCTCAAGGGAACACATTTCTTCTTAGGAAGAATTTGGGAAAACTGCGCGGGATTTGGGAAAACCGCCCCGGATTTGGGAACATCACTGACCGAGGGGGTAGGAATTTGGGAAAACCGCTCCGGATTTGGGAATGTTACCGACCGGGACGAGGTGCTATGACCTGCGGCGGCGCTGCCGGTGGCTCCGGGGGCGCAGCGGTGTTTTCCGACGGATTTCCCGGGAACGCCGCCGCTTTGGGCGGCC
>NW_010179798.1:18195-49843 GCF_000695765.1 Mesitornis unicolor | reverse complement strand
ATTCTGTGATTCTGTGATTCTGTGACTAGTTCCTCCATGATTCAACTATCTGTGGCCGCTATCAGTTTTGTTTAGAAATGGGTGAGACAACTGTAGTAAAAGGGAAGCAGCAGTTTGTACAAATCCTGTGAAGGCCAGAAATAAATCTTCTGGGTGAAATAGGCAATAATTTGGAGATAGGGGGATTGAAAGAAAAAATATTTCTAAATATATATTTTTTTTTAATTTGCCTTTTGTTTTCCAAACAGGAATTTGTAACCAGTGATTGAGGTCAAAATGTTAAATAACCATGTTATCCAAATAACTGAGGAGAAAAATTGTCCTTACCATTGGCTATCCTATTTTCTCCCCCATTGACATTTATTATTACATTGGTCCTTCCATCTTGATCTGTTCCAATGTGGAAAAAAAATAAAGTGCTAGCAAAAGGTACTGAATTGTGAAGCTCTGAAATGTGCCAGCCCTCAGTTATATTAGAGGGGTTCAGCAAGGGCAGTAGCAACTCAAATATCCTTGACATATCATTATACTGTGAGAAGGTCCACTCTCTAGTCAAGCTTTATCCATCTCAGCAGAACTGACAATGAATATCGTTTGTGAGTGTGCAGGCTTTTTATGAAGACACCCTCTGAGGCCTGGACTAATGTGTTGGTGCATGAGACTCTGAAGAGGCCTGGGTTGGTGTGCCATCAAGGTCTCCTTCAGCCTTCTCCTGCAGGAAGAGAAAGACTGTTCTGGGAACGGGCAGCTTTACCCTGCCTTCCCTCACCTCACATCACACACAAACACTGACACGATGCAGAAGGGCTTTGTGTTGTTTCAAGTTTTGGCCATGACTTGGGAAACTATGAGTTAGAATTGGCTCATGACCTGAGAAGCAGGCCAGGCTGGCTGGGATGAGCTGCTGCTCCACCAGAGGCAGGGTCCTGCGCCATGCTCTCCTCACAGAAGTGAGCGAAGGAGTGGCTTGAAGGAGGCTGTTCCTCTCAGAAGCATGCACACAGTGTGCTTATGTCCTTCTGTGCTAGTTTGCAAGAAACTCCTCCACTGTTTAGCTGAAACCCTGATGAATCTGAAAGATAATCTGAGAGTAATGAGATCACGTTTCTCTCTCATTTCCACATAATTCCAAGTGCATTCAAAGTAAAAATAGTAATTACAAAACTGAAAACAGGAAGATTCAATATTTCATTGTTAGAAAGCACAGATCACACAAGTCTCCAGGGAAGATAGCTACTGATATAACTTGCATAGCTGATCTGTGTGGAGCAGTGGAATAATGGAGTAACAGTTCCTCAGCTAAATGGCTTAGATGCATCTTTAGATGCTGTGAGTCTACAGGATAAGCTATAGAGCAGTGATTTGCTTAACAGGTTTTCTTAATTCACTTGTGCATCCTTTCCATTTTATGAGGACACTCATTGCTGTGTGTGAGATAGATTGATAAAGCATTGGGCACACATAGTTGTACTTCTGTGTCCAGCGGCTAAAAGAGATACAGCGCTGTAATTTGTTCACCTCCCAATTAAGTAACAGTTTATTTTTGTGGCAGGAATGATTCTTATAACCAGAGTAATTGTTAGAGTAGTTACAGTAATTAACAATGCTGAAGGGAAATCTTTTAAAGAAATAGTTACTTGAGCTAAACCCCAAAATAAATAACAACCTGTATTGCTATCAGTGTAGAGGGAGCTGAAGAAATTTCTGTCGTTACTTCCTCATTGTGATTTCAGCTAGTCTGTGAGCTGAGCAGTCTTCAGAGGGCACTGACTTGGTGCCAGTAATTGTACTAGTGTTTTACTTTTTCAACTCTAGCAAAAGAACCTCCATAGTAACAAATGTAGCTATTAGAGATTTATTTTATTCAGTCATTATCTAGATGGCAATTTGGGCTGTTTTAAAGGATTTTTTTAAGTTGATTTTTTATTTCTTTAAATCTGTCTCTGTTTAAGGGTCAGAGAGAGAGAGAGCGCAGGATTTTCTCTCTATTGCCCCTACCCCTCCCAGGGGGAGGATTAAGAGAAGGGAATAGAGAGATAATAATAATAATAATAATAATAATAATAACAACAACAACAACAACAACAATTGCTCCGCACAAGGTTGGAAGTTAAAACTGTAACAAGTTTAATGAAAACAACAGGGGAAAGGAAAAGAGAATTAATAAGGAACAAAGGATATTTATATACAAAACCCGATCCCAGTAGTCCCGAGTGGAAGTGTCCAAGCAGTGCCTTGTGGCCGCTGCGACTGCGGTGACTCGGCACCAGGGACCGCAGCGGTGCCGGGAGCGGGTGGTGGTGGATGCTGCCGAGCACGTGGAGCTAGGCCCAGCCGACCCGAGATGCGACAGGAAGCAGCCCAGGAAGCCAGGAAAAGCCCGCGAAAACCTCGGGCCTCCTTGTTTTTTTATAGACTGTGGCCGGAAAGGGGAGGGAGCAGTACTGATCTCTGACCCTCCAGGGTCCTACAGACACCATCTGTCCTTCTCTTTCAGGCTGGTAACCCTTAAACCATAACAAAATCGATAGAAATGCATTTTCAGGGAAACTTTTAGAAATGCTATGATTTGAAATAAACAATTATTTGAACAACAGCTATTTACTTTAAAAATTGTGTTCTAAATCAATGGAAAACATCCTAAATTGCAATTCATTCACAGGAATTACTACCTTGAGAAAATAAACTCCTTTCATTGCATTGTGTCAAGTAGTCTGCTTCTATACCAAAATCTTTAGTTGCTTGAAAAAATCAGGGTTAAGTCACGTCTTATAATAATATCTGGTGCACAAGTGGGTCTTGAAAATTTCCCATATAATATGAAAGTAAGCATGACTACTCTAATTATAACTTAATTTTCATATATTAATCTTTCCATACTTACTTAGAAATGATCTTTTTTCTTTCTGTACCCATACAGAAGACTTCCATGGGGATTAGGGCTGAAAACAGCTTTTAATTGTCAATTTTCACATGTGCACTGGGAGCAGCCCTAAGCTGCTGGTAATGCCTCAGGGCTGTGGCAGTGCTTGTTGAAACCCTGACATCTTCCTGTAGGCAGTTCTTGGGGGTTGAGACTGTCTAGCCACAATGCATACTCACTGTCATCCTTGGAGCTTTCTGACCACATCTAGTCAGTTTTCAGTGAAATGGTTTTCAGAAAAATAATGCTACTGCAACCTGGTCTAGTGGAAGGTGTCCCTGCCTGTGGCAGGGATGTTGGAACTAGATGATCTTCAGAGTCCCTTCCAACCCAAGCCGTGCTATGATTCCCCAAGCCTTCTTCAAGTTAATGATTCAGAAAAGAGCAGACATAGTTTTAAGACTATGATACTTTCTGAAACTCTGATATAATATTCAAAAGAGTTACATGACATGAGCAAGTCATAATCCCAGTTTTATACTGTCCTATGAGGAACTGAAAGTCTTTATTAACACTGTACCCTAGTAAGAGTAGTTTTTGATAAGTAATGCTATTATAGAAATACTGTAACATCAGCTCACTCCTTTTACTGCTGCTATGCAATCTTTGTCATGCAGAGGTACAGGAGGCAAATCACTGATTTGAGCACTAATGACAGGGCCTCTGTCCCCCCTGGTCATTTGCTACTCCCACTTTATTATGTTTGACTTAGGTTCTTTGCATTTCTGGGCAGGAATGGTCTCTTCCCAGCTAGTTGACTGAAGACTACTGGTGAATGGGGTGCAGGTACTCATCAGCATTCTGCATGTGACAGTAGTGTTAAATGATAAGAAATATAAGCACCTTCCTGATTCAGAATGATGTCTATCATGGCTTGATTAAAAAGAACCTATTAGATTGGATCTTTGGAAGGTTGATTGGATTTTGTTATATTAATGCATTGGAATTCAAATAATTTTTTGGTGGGACCCTAACCATTTTCTTAACTACTCCACTTTAATGAATTGTATTCACTAGGACTGAAACTGATTAGCTATAGGAAACTGAAATAGTCCTAGTGACTTCCTGATGTCACTAGAAAATTAACTACTTTCTTCAGCTGCGCTCTTGACACTACTGCTAAAATACAGTAAAACAGAGAAGAAATAAATACAAAACATGAAATTTCACATGCTTGTAATTTTTAAAAAACAATTGTTTTACCTCCAGGAAAGGAAGAACCAGCCAAACAATAACCAATAAAAACAAAGTAGAAAACAAATGAAAACCAGAAGTTAATATCTGACTGTTAGTTTTGTGCTATGTTAGTAAAAAATACAAGTACAGTCTTAGGCCTGATTCTGGTTTCTTGCTTTTTTTAATAGTCTGATGGTATTGACTTATAAGGGATGATGTATCACTATGGGTATGATACATGTATATACTAATGAGTACAAAAGTGTGCTTTCCAACACCATACCTGGTATCTAGAAGCTATAATGAATTCAAAGTTGCCTTGCTCTACTTTGATTTAAATTGACTGCCTTCTCTTCCTTTCTTTCAGATAGGACACTGAAAAATTAATGAATGACAAGTACATAAGATTATAACAATTAATGTGGTGTAGGAAATTGTTCTTCAGATCCTGCATAAGGCAGATAATTTTTTTTTTACTTTTGCTGCATTGGTAGTAACATATAGATATAAGCTCAGTATTTTCTGGCATCAGCCTTTAGAAATTCATGATAATTTTCAGTATGTGGTATTTTAAGATAAATGCTCATATGTAGATGAAAGAACATAAGCACAGAGTTTCATGTATTCCTGTTATTTTTTCTGAGAACCTTAAAGACCTAAAGTGTTGTAGAGGAATCTCGTTAAAGACTATTTTTCTGATGTAAAGTTTATATTTGCTAGAGGTAGAATAAAACCTGAACTTTTGATTCGAAATCAGTCACTCTGATTTTGATCATACAGTATCAGTGTTTTAAGTGAAGGGAGGTGCAGCAGAGAGCTGTGCAAGGGGATGGGAGGGGGTGTTGAAAATTAAAATTACATTTTTTATCTTTTTTTTTTCTTTCTGTCCTCTGAGATCAGTATCAGTTTCTGTGCCGCACTCCCCTACTGTCAGTAGGGAGAGAGGATAGGATTGGTCCCCTGCTGGAAAATATAAAAGTCTCTTCACATAGTTGTATTCATTTGTTGTACTTGTTCTTTGAATGTCATATAAGGGGAATAATGTTGGTTTGCCTTCTGCTATCCTGTGCACAGGATGCTTTGTTAGCTTCACTTAGGGCAGCCTGCTGAGATCAGTGCTGTTGTGTAGACTAACTCCCCCACCCTCACATGCCCGATGGGGGAACATCCACCCAGATCCTGCCAGCCCTGCATTTGTGGAGGCAAAGGCAGACATCTGTCCTCCACTCTGCTCAGACCCTCAAAGCATGACACTGTCATAACCCTGCGATCAACACCTACAGAGACACACTAATATCTTCCTAGGGTATGTGAGTGGCTCACAGTTTGTTATCAGAGAGGAGCTGTGTCCTCCTCCATCTTACCCCCTTCATTTCTTTGGTCTCTGTATTCCTCCAGCATTATTTTTCTCTAAGATTGTCAGTAAATCAAACCAGAAAAAGAACACCCTATTTTGAATGACTGGAGACAGAGGGGAATTTTTCTCCAATTTCTTCTCTGATTCCCTGTCTGTCTTCACAGGGAGGAACCACTTTAAAACATTTCTTTATAGTGTTGAGGTGGGAGAACTGTTGCTGATTTTTCCTCCTGAGGCCTCAAATTATTTCTGAATCTTGTCAACCTATGTGTCCCAGACCTCCCACTAACAAAAATGTCCATCTCTCCATGCAGTAGCTGGTAGGCTGTTCTAACAACTGCTTTGACTAGGAACCATCCAGCTCAGGATGGTGGTCAAAATCTCACAGAAACCAGAACCACCTCCATCCCTTACTTAGAGTTGTGAGAGAAAAAAATGACAGAACGTCTTTATATGGTGACTCTGAGAGCCTCATTTTTCATGCCAGAACATCATCTTTATGTTTCTATACTTTCCACTGACTTCAGAATGCCTCCAGTATTAAAAATTATTTTCTGGTTTTAGGAGTCAGCCTTCATATCTGAATATCTCTGTAGTGTAGTCTTTTGGTATGGCTGTTCAATTCCAATAAATAGGCATAAATCTGCTAATTTGGTTTAGTCTTTAGTATGAGGAGAAAAAAAAAGATAATATGTAAGTAGAATACAATTCTTTAGCTGGTAAACCTTTTAGGAACAAAAAGTGACCGGCATGTAACACTGACTGCACTTTATTTCTTAGCAGCATTGGAATCTGAATGTTAATCTCTCTGAATAAAAAGCAGCTTCTATATAACAGTTCTGCCATCAATGGATCTACTTAAAATGTAGTTGGACAGTTGTAATTCTGTGTTAGGAAAAGAAGACAAACTTTTATCTTGCTTTGACTTCTGAGTTATGTCTCTGAGGGTGTGGGCTGTTCTTAGCCTAAGTCTACTGGCAGAATTATCTAGAAAAGATGATCGGCGTTTAATATGCAGACAGAAACTGTCATCTAGAAAAGATGGGTGTATATAAATGGCTCATTTTCTTCAAGTGAACAGCTTTCCCCTTTTTCTGTGTCCAAGGTGAGCATTGTGCTAGCAATGCATAGGGGATGGGAATGAGAACAGGAGCAGGATGACAACTTCTGCATGAAATGCAAACTAGTAGTGGCTGCTTCTCAGAGGCTTTGCTGGGAGGCAGTGGTTCACTGCTTGCACTCCCCTGTACCTCCCAGGATCCACCACCTCACATCTCCCGAACAAGGAGAGGGAAGGCTGTAACTTCAGCTGAGCTGAGATTTTGGTATGAGAGTTGAGCCAGGAGTCCTGTACGGGAGACAACGAGGCACTGCTGATGGATTTCAGCTGGCAGTCAGTGCCAGAGCTAATTCACTGGGAGCAGCATATCAAAATGAGTTCCTGCAAATGCTCTGAGTGGAACAGTATTTTTCTCAAAGTTATGCTATGCCTGTCTGGGAAAAAAAAAAAAAGGCAAAGGAATGGTAAACAGAGAGATTACCTTCTCCAAGCTTTCTTCAAACGTATTTCATTTTCACTACTGGAAAGCACACTTGAAGGCTGTAGTTCTCAGTAGTAGTCTTCTGCTGAGAATACCTGGAACATCTAATGTCTCCTTAATCTACCAGACATACTGCAGGGAGAAAATTGGTTACCTGCTGAATTGACAGCTGACTTCTGACTTACACTTCACAATTGCATTTCTTGCCTGTAGAAGTTTGTTTGAACTACAGGGAGGTAGATTGGCCCTGGAAGTAAGGTAGTGTAGTGCAAGACAATCATGGCAACAGAATGTCTCCCCACTGTCTCATCTAGCTCCATGGAGATGCTGATAGTTCACAGGCTCATGAGGAGTGCTCCTGTCAGGAAGCAGAGTGAAGATGAAAGGTATGCACCAGAGTCATGTCCCACCATATGACATAACTTGATGCTCTCCAGCTGGCCAAACAGAGAGAGTTGCAGCTGATCAGTTCTCGTACTGTTCATCCTGGTATACTGTCATTTCCCACCTCAGAGGCAGGAGGAGAGAGACTAAAGTTCTGTAAATCCCCTTGGGCTAAATTAAGGTGAGCCAACATCAAAGGATCAATTAAATGTTTTAATGTGAACAGTTTGGATTTGGAAAATGTAAAAGCAGTTGGTAGTGTGGGTTCTTACTGGAAACCTTTTGTAAGAAAAGAGTGACAGGAAAAAGATAAGGAAAGATATCACCACCCTTGGATCTGGCAGTGATTCCTTGATGTTGATGACAGAGCAGTCCTTCGGTGATGGGTGTGTGGTGAGCGCATGCATGTGGCTCCCTGAGCCTGTGCCTTTTATACAGTCCAGGCCCTCAAGGACTTTCGTAACTCTTGGTCTGCTGCACAGGCGCCATCATGTGTGGAAGTGGTCATCAGCCCCTTCTCCACATTAGCTTGACTGGCAACACAGACCTGCACATCCTGAGCCCTGGGACAGGCAGGCCCCTCTGCTTCCAGCACTTCTTCTCTTTGCAGAGCAGAACTTGCAGCTTTTGTTATGCAGGACCTATCCTGCCACAATCTTTGAGACATTAACTCTCTCAGTCTCTCACATATACCTCCCTCCCTCACACTGTGCATCTGTTGCATACACTTCTTTTTCTAAGTTATTTTTTGAAGAAAAAAAACAACCCTCTGTACTTTGAGTCTGAGTATCTCTTTCTGAGAAAGTTTCTTTGCTTAAATTTTTAACTAAACAGGTTTCTTTATAATGGCATTTCATTTCTATTTGATAAATCTTTAGATGGTGTGAGTAATTGGTTTGTCAGACTCAGTGTCTAGGCTCTTTCTTAAAACACAGTGACTGGAGAGAGACATACTGGAATAGTAAGAGACTATGCCACTTGGCTCTCAAGTGGCAAATTGATGTTAATATCATCTTAAGATTGAAAAAGTTAGGGAGAGAGATTCTGCAAATGCTTATGTGTTTTAGCTTCAGAAGCCCTCCTAAAATGTTTGGAAACCATCGATGTTCCTAAACTCCTTTAGCACCCTCTAAAACTTACTTATTTTTAAGCATTCTCTGTATAATTAGAGCATGCCTATTATAATACTGAAAATTGATTTATATTGATAGAGCGGCCTTCTGCCTAAGGCCCATATTGCATATATATTTCTCTTTATTTCCTAATTCCTAATTTCCTAATGGTGGGAATATCTGTTGTCACTGAACCACCACTTCACTGAAAGACAGGAAGTGACGAATGAAGTCACAGGAGCCAAGGACTTGCTTTAGTTAGAAGCAGGAAAAAGAACATGGATGGAAGCTGGGAATGCCCTTCTGTTGAGTGATTCCCCCTAATAAAAAAGTGCTACATGTTGTATTTCACAGTGCTAGAAGGATTGAGTTTTGCTATTTAATTTCCTTCAGATTCTCTTCAGATAGTGTGACTAATACGTTTTCTATATTCATGATAATGTAGCTTCTTTGAGATTGTTTTCTGTTGCTGATGTGGATATAAACAGTTTGTGGAGAGCTGTTTACTTAGGCATTTATTTTTATTAACTTTCTTTATTAACATGTGCTATATAACTCAGATGTGCTGATTTAATGCTTAAAAGTATGCTAATTCACACAGCATTGTCATAAGCAAATGTCTGTAAACAAATATCTGCAATTAATATTATAATGTCATGTTTAAACAAATGCATTCAAAGTAAGAAGAAACAGTCAACTGAATTAAAGTGAAAACTGACTTTTCGTAATATCATAGAATGGTTTGGGTTGGAAGAGACCTTAAAGATCATGTAGTTCCAACTCCCCTGCCATAAACAGGGACACCTCCCACTAGACTAGGTTGCTCAAAGCCCCATTGAAGTAACTCTTTGAAATTCAAAATTTGCACTATAGCTTTTTGTGGATATAAAATAAAACAAAACCAAACCAAAACAAAACAGAAAAAAAAACAAAACAAAAACCCCCCAAACAAACAAACAAACAAAACCTCAAACAAACAAAAAACCCAAAAAGCATGGAAAAGCAGCTCAGCAGAGGTGGAGGGAAGGGTAGAAGTGGAAGGGTATGACTGTCTTTGTTGCTGCTATTGTCTAGCTGAAAGTAGATTAGATTAAATAAACTAGATTAAATAAATTCAGATGCCTAAGTAAAGCATTGTTGGCTCTGGAGTATGGTATATTTATGGATGTATCTGGTCTCTGTTCTCAGTGTGTAGCTACATCAGTGGCTAATATTTATAAAGGCCTAAAATATTAAGCACTTTGTAAATACAATGAAACTTTCTCTAAATGACCTCTTATGTGTGATAAAAATGAGTGGGTCTATCAAGGGACTTTCTTGTACAAAATATTTTTAGAGCACTTGGGAGCAGTGCTTTAGACTAGCATTCCTAGTTCTATTGTGTGGGAGTGTCTTCTGTAACTTGTTTTATTGAGGCATTCATGAAGATTGGGAACCACAGCAGTGCAAATGACTGCTTTAGATATCACAGAATCACAGAATCGCTTGGTTGGAAAAGACCTCTGAGATCATCATGTCCAACCGTTCCTGTCTACCCACTAAACCATATCCTTAAGTACCTCATCTACCTGCTCCTTAAATACATCCAGAGATGGTGACTCCACTACCTCCCTGGGCAGGCTGTTCCAGCTTCTGACGACCCTCTCAGTAAAGAACTTCTTCCTTATCTCTAACCTGAACCTCCCTTGGCACACCTTGGTGCCGTTTCCCCTTGTTCTATCCCCCATCACCTGGGAGAAGAGACCAGCACCCACCTCTCTACAACCTCCCTTTAGGTAGTTGTAGGTGGTGATGAGGTCTCCCCTCAGCCTTCTCTTCTCCAGGCTAAACAACCCCAGTTCCCTTAGCCGCTCCTCATAAGGCTTGTTCTCCAGACCCCTCACCATTCTCTGGCCATATAATACACAAAACAATTTTAAGGAAGAATCTGGAGTAATGGAGGAGAATTGAACATTATAAAGGGAAAGCATGAGATATTTATTCATGATCAAGAAAAATTCTGTCAAGTGGTGAATGTTTCAATATGCCTGTAACTATATACAAAAGTTAGCACATGAAGGGGAAGTGCTAAATTAGAAACATTTTTCATTATTCTAATATCAGTGGAAGTAAAAGTGTTAATACAATAAGTGCCCCAGAATAACTTTATTTTCCTTAATGACACAGAAAATGCAGTTGAAATGATTCATCCAGTACTGAGTTACTTAAACTGAGATCTTCAAGCTTCTATAGAATATATATGAATAACTGAATCAGAGTTCATATTTTAAAAAATAAGAGCGATGTTTCCTACATGTCTATGAAAATGAGGTGTTAGGTGGTCACAATTCATAACAGAATCAAACTTCAGTTTTTCTACACAAGCTTCTTATTTGAGAGAGATATTTTTCATTTTTGGTTCTGTACTTTACTCACAGAGTGAGGTAATAATTTGTTATAAATCACACACACACAAAAGCATTTGAGTATTCTTACTACTTTAATTTTGTTTGGGGTTTTTTTCTCATTTAAGTTCAGTTTGAAATTCTGTCTTTTTTAAAGATACTGTCTACAAATACTAAATAGCCCTATTTGTATTGTTCTGTGGTAGGCACAATACCTAAAAAGAGTATTCACTGTGCCTGATGTTGATAATAAGTAAACAATGTCCACAGGAATAATGTTTGCAGGGACAAGACTCTTGTATTATAAATTATCTTGGATTTGCAGTACATATTCCATAAGAACAGGTCAGTGAAGCATATATTTCTTTTCAGCAAATAATTCTTGTCATTATCTGAAGACCTCTAGAGTGACAAAAAACACAGCTGTGGTAGGAAAGAAGGAATTAAATTTCACCATTGCGTACCTAATTGTAAGCTCTACCAGTAAAGGGTCCTGCTAAGGTCTCCAAGAAAACTGAGGGACAATTATACTTCCTGTGTTTCCTCTGTCAGCATTCCAGATCATCATGTAAACTATGCTTGTGTATATGTGCACTGTCCATCTTGCCCACACAACCAAACATTCATTATTTCTACCTTAATAATAGTGTAGTCAAGAAGTTTCAATTATTTGTCATAGCTTAGGTTTTCTACACTGCCATGCATAGGAGGATTTCTTCACCTGAAGCATGTGTCTTCTGTACAAAGTTCAGATCTCAACATAATCCCATGGCAAACATGGCAGCTTTATGGACATTTAGATATTGATACCACTCTGTCTCCAAAGTTTTTGTAATTAGTAAAAGGTAAGGCTGACTGTGCACACAGGACATACAACTTCTCCACTGATAATGGCACAATCTTTCAAAACATTTCCATGACATATAAACACTTGGAGAACCTGAAAATCTGTGCTTCATGGAAGACTGAAACCTCCAGAGTCCACTTGCACTGTGGAGGTTGTAAGAGTCTGTTACTTGTTTGAAGCAACTTCAGCTGCCATCTTGCACATTCCAAGCATCTTTATTGAGCGTTTCTGGAGTATTTTAGAATGAGATATTCTCAGGTGGTTGTGGTTAATGAACCACACATAGGTTCTGACTGTAGCCCAGACAGGAGACAGTGAGTTAAATCCTTATTCCAGAGAGACATATAGTGGATGACAAATGCTGTCAGCGGTCTCTCCAACAGCTCCCACAGTTATATGGGAGCTGTTTCACTCTTGATGATGTCAAAGATTAGTTGCTGAAAATACTGGAAGCATGAAAAGAAAATCTTGAGTCCCACGAGCCAAAATAGCATATTGTAGGACAGATGTAAAATGTTTCTTGCAGGTGAGAGAGGTGGGTTCAGGTTCTCTCCAACAAGGAAGATCAAACCTAAGTCATCAATTTCTAGCTGGCTTTTCCAGCTAGATAGTGTCCTATCCTTCAACCAGTTTAAGTGACTCACTTAAACTGCTGCCTCCTCCTATAGTGCTTTATTTCCTTTGTTTTTCCATGTGTCATACCTTACTTTAATATACCATTCAATGAAATGTTTGCTTGTTTGTTTTACCTTTCCACAAATAGTCTAAATAGTGCATTGTGAGAAAAATAAAATTGAAGTTGGGGGTTTTTTTTCGTTTTTTGACCTTGGCAGCCTTTATGTGCACCACTTTTTTATTAGCTGGCAATTACACTTTTGGTGATGTAGAAATAAGAGCAATTGAATGATACAAATAAATCATTTTGACCTACATATAGCTTCCATATATTAAAAACTACACGGAATGAAAGCATGGCAGACAAATTATCAGGAAAAACAATTGTTATATAAAAGACTTAGAAACTTTTTCCTATTTTTTTCCATCAAGTCTGAAGTTAGTGAAGGGGACTTGATAGGGGTCTGTAATTGCTTCATTTGTTAAAAGCCATTGTAAATTATTCCAGCTTGAGGACAAATGTCTTGCCAATTTCTTCTCTTGTGTTCACTCCCCCTGCTTCCATTACCCACTTCAAGGTTTTTACTTTCTCTTCTAGGCACAGTGCCTAGAAGCCAAGGGAGTTAAACAGGGCTGCTTAGTGGTTCTCCTAGGCTAGTGGCAGTGGCAGCTCTGGGAATCAGCCATTTCTGCTACTAGTCTCTGTGATGGTTATGTTCAAAATAGCTTATATCAAGTCATCAGCTTCATGTCAAAGAGACATGCTTCAAAACAGGTACCAGGACTGAGCACGCTGGTTTGCAGTGACAAGCAAATAAGCAGAAGAGTAATATCCTACTATCTTTCTGTTTTCTTTTCTGCCTTTCCATTTTATGATTTACTAGTCAAAATATATGCATATATCCTTTGACAGGATTGTATACTGCTGTGTAAAATGCCACCTGTTAGAAATTGTTAGCTTTATGGCTCACAGTGGAAACCTTGTTATGTATCTAAAGAAATGTAACATTATGAAATAAATGAAATATGGTGTTAATTTGGATATCTCCATAACATAGAATTTTTCTTAGAGTGTTTTTTAACATTTTTTATGTTTTTTAAAGCTTTATGTAGCTTTCTGTAATTTTGGATGATACATACTTCAGTGAATACATATTTACTGTTTTATTTCTTCACAGATATTTCATTGATCATAACACAGAAGAAGATAGGTATTTCACCATTGATGCTAGTACTGGGACCATTAAGACTGCCAAGATCTTTGACAGAGAGGAGACACCTTGGTACAACATCACAGTGGCTGCTTCTGAGATAGGTAAATAATGTATTTTGCACATAATTTTAATAAAATTAAAAGGGAAAATAATAATTTTCAGATTTTAAGAAACACTATCTTAGGAGATAACTTTTATTTTTTTAACACCATGGGGTTTTTAGCCAGTTTGGATGAAGGAGAATTTTTTCTGTATGTGTAAAATCCTTAATTCCACAGAACAAATAAGGAAAGCCCTGCATGCCTATGTGATTCCACCTATGTAAATTTAAAATGTTTTTCTGTATGTGATAGAAGGCTGTCAGTTTACCCAGAATCAGTTCCAGGCATTCAGTGTCCTATAATTAAAACATGTCCTATTTGTGTTTCATATTTCATGTAACCTGGAGAAAAACACTGTGTAGTACTGTCTGATAAATACATCCTTCCTTCTTGTATCTGCTATTAACCTATTTTAGCAAATTGCATATTAAATATGCCAATATTAATTAATATCTGACAGATGCCTAGTAGTTGCTGATTATCAGGGTATACTTCTGGCCTTTTAATAGACAAATTGCCAAATAAAGATACAATAAATACTTGCCTATGCATTTGAAAGGCCACAAAGTCTGATGAATTCTCATTGCCCTCAGATAGGCACTGCAACAGTCAAGAAATGTATGACTGAGTAGTCCCAGATAAATGTTTTTTATATGAAGTAAGGATAAAGACAATTTCAGTTAACCTTTTTCTTACAGTGACTTTGATTTCGCACAAAGTTTTAGACTTTTAAACAACAAACAACAAACTAACTGAAAAAAAAATCCCAACCTTATCAGTAGATCCAGTCCTACTAAGTACTCTTCATGATACAACCTTTCAGTGTCACAATTTTGATCAAAATTGTGAAATATTTTTTATGTATATTCCTTTCTTTATTCTTTTTTTTCCTTTTCTGTTTTGGTTTATTCTATCATTGCCAGATGACACAATACAAATTTTAACTGTAACAAGTGGCACTGACAGTATTGAACCGCCTCTGCTTTCATTTGTTTCATCTCTGGGTTTACAGGGATCTGTTCTGCCTCTACATCCCTAGCACACATTATAGAATTAATAACACGCATATATTTTACAAGGACAACAAATTGTTTCTTATTATTGTACTTGCTTTTGCAACAGATGTGACATTTTGAACTAAGTAAATTTCTGCTGTAAATAGTAAAATCTAGAGTTTTATGCTTAGCACTTTAAAAAAGGTAACCACTGACACCTCAGTGTGCCTGACAATATCTTTGTTTATAATGTATTGTTTCAGTGCTGCATGAAATAAAATATAATTTAGGCCTAATCATAAGCAGGTCCATAGTAAGTGTTAGTGTTGAAAATTACAACACTGTTCTACTCTCCCAAATCCCTTTTGAAATCAGTAATTTGATCTATGATGGAAGAAGGAGCACGTGTGGTTCATACAGCATCAATGCCAGAACTCTTATGTTAAGTAATATCTATCCAACATTTACAGCCTTTTATGGCATTTGCTTTCAAGTCTGCAGAGCCTCTGGTGACATAATCATCATCAGGGGGATGAGGGGAGAATTTTATATTGGTTTTATATATATATTTGTACATATTTGTATATATTTCATTATTTTTTCCCATTAACATTATTATTTTGTAGTATTATTTAATAATATCTGTTAGTTTTCTTTTCCAACCTGTCAGTCTCTCTCCTTTATTCTCTTTCTCTTCCCCTTCTGGGAAGGGGAGAGGGGTTAATACAGAGCATCTATCCAGAATTTAGTGGCCAGTCCAGCTCTAAACCATGACACTTATCTAGGAACATAGCAGAATCTGCAAGAACCAAAAAAGTTTGTACTGCTTCAACAATTTAAGAGGTGTTCTGCTGAAATAGTCTTATGTTTATAGTTATTTTCTTGAAATGTTTTCCTCTCTTTACTTTTCACTACAATTCACTGACAGAATTCGGTTTCTACTGATCATCCTTTGGGCAGTTATTTGTAGCTGTGCTTATTTTATGCAAAAGAAATTTAGACTCAACATCACATTTCTACCCTCAAATGTATGATATGCTCATGTTTCAGCCTTATTGTTTCTGAGCCTTTCATAAGAGTTTTGCTGTCACTTTTAGTTTCAGTGTTTGACATAACCTCTACATTGATCTAATGTTCCCCGTGAAATCAGTGGAAGTTTTACCACTTTTCTCTGTGAGAATAATGTTGATGAAATGTAATGATCAGTGATTTTTCTGTTTGCACAGACACTGTCTCAAGCACACCAGTGTTCATTGCCACAAGAATGGGACAATCCTTTTTTTTTTCTTTAACAGCAGCATACAGTGAGGAAGAGTGGAGTTTTGGTGTCCAAGGCACATGACTGAAGCTGTTGTTTTAATTGTTTTAGTCCTATTAGTTCCTGAAAACTCCTTGTGGTATTAAGGAATAAAAATGATAAAATAATACTATATTTCATATTGAAGGAATAAATAATACTGTGTTTCATATCTACAGACAATGTTTGGGGCAGGGCCAAGGAAAAAGTTAAGGCCGAGCTATTTTAAGGTATGGTATAGGATCTGTCAATTAGAATTCTTTGTAATGCTAGCACACAATAATAGCAAGTAATTCAGATTCCTGAATAGCCTCCCTACCTGCTAAGAACTGAGGAAGATTGAGAGAAACTCATGTAAGAATAAGACACATTGAAATGTGGGCTAGATAAATAGTGAAGTGTGTTTAAAATTGTCTAAAAGGGCAAGCTCAAAGAGTTGTCATTAGTAGCCCAAAGTGCAGCTGGAGGGCAATCACTAGTAGAATACATCTGAGGGCTGATACTGGATGCAATACTGTTTAATCTCTTCATTTATGACCTGGTTGATGGGACAGAATGCCAGTTTGCAAATGACACAAAACTGGAGTAATGGATGGTACACCAAAGAGTCATGCTGTCATCCAGAGGGATCTCAGCAGGCTGGAGAAATGTGTGAACAGGAATCTTATGAAGTTCAATAACAGGAAATGCAGAGTCCAGCACCTGGAGAGCAATAATCCCATGCACCAGTACACATGCAAGGCCAACTAGCTGTAAGAGCAGCTTTTCAGACAAGGATTTGAGGATCCTGGTGGATGCAAGTAGGACATGAGCCAGCAATGTGCCCCTGTGGCAAAGGCGGCCAGCTGTATCCTGCACTGTGGGAGGAAGAGTGTTACCAGCAGGTTGAGTGAGGTGATCATTCTCCTCTACACTGCACTGATGAAGCTACAGTGGAATGCTGTGCCCAGATCTAGGCTCCCCAGTACAGGAGAGACATGGAGCAACTGGAGTAAATCTAGTGAAGGGCATGAAATCATTAATAACTGGAGTATCTGCCACACAAGGAGAGTCTGAAAGAGCTAGGACTGTTCAGCCTGGAGATAAGTAGGCTCAGAAGGAGTAGAAAAGAAGGAGTAAAGTGGGAAGAAAGAGTGAAGAAAATGTGCAAAGATGAGGAATTTCATCTGAGTTAAATGACAGGAGGCAATGTGCGCAGATTGGAATACAGCAAATTTTATTTAATCAGAAGAAGAAAAATGCTTTTACTGTGGGATAGGTCAAAAATGGGACAGGTCATCTAGAGACATTGTGGAGTCTCTGTTCTTATAGATATTGAAAACCCAACTGGACATGGCCTAGAGCAATGTACACTAGTTGTCTCAGCTTTGAACACAGAGTTGGACTTACCTGTATATGGTGTTGCCTTCCAACCTCAACCATTTATTTTGTGATAATGAGAACTGTGTTGAATGTGGAAAAGAAAAAGGACAACTATTTCTCACAACTAGTGATGTATTATCATAGAAACTAGGTGGTTGTAAAAATAATTGTGGATTATCCGATCAAGGGTTTTCTCTAGCATATAGTAGTGCTGATAACAAAAGCAAAACCAACAGTAACAGCAAAACCCCAAATCACAGCCCCTGCAAGGGAAAGGTGGCACTAAAATATAAATGGATGGACTTCTGCCAGTTCCAAAGCCAATTTCAATTAGAAAAATAAGCATGTACTTCAAAATTTTCAAAGCGGTGCTGCAAATAGGACAAATAATAGTATCCTTGAAGTCTTTGTGCTCAGTCAGAAGGAATGAAGGCTGCAGAGAGAAATGAACACTGATGATTGAAGGAATCAGAGAATGTCTTGATTTGAGAATCAAAGTGAGGATTATAGCTTTCACTAGAAATTTCTACTTAGAAATATAGCAAGGAAAACTGTCAGGAAACTCCTTTTAGATATTAATGCTAACAACCAAACTGAGTATGTTCAATATCTGCTCAATAGACACAGAGCAGACTAGCTTCTAGATATGGCTTTCAGATGATGTTCACTTCAAGAGATTACTGGGATTCATAAAGTACTGGACATTTAGATGGATAATAAGAATATCTGTGCTTGTAATAAGAAGTGTGATATTTTTGAAAGGAAGATAATTTCTTATATTTGAGGGCAGATCCAAAAGTTTCAGAGATTTATGAGTTACCTTCTATTGAGTATTTTTCACATATTTCTCTTATGCAGCTGGTAATTGCCAGTTTGTAAAACAGATTTCTGGGTTCACTAGATCACTGATCCTTTTGGGATGAAGTTATGGAGTTCCTGAGTGTCTCCAAAATGCTCTGCAGTGGCCAAGAAGAGCAATGCAGATAACTTCCCACTACTTATGTAAAGGATCAACTTGAATGCAATGAATGCTCAAACTTACTTTGGAAGGTTCTGTAAAGTATTCCTAATCTGTAAAGCTGTGGAGGGGCTGTGGAGAACAGGAGAACTGAAATAATAGGGTACCAGCCAGGTTCTTTCATATCCCCCAGACCTAAAGAAATGATGACAAGAGATGGTAAAAACTGACCACGTGAAAGGATATTGCACATACAGAGCTTTGATACCACAGTGTATTATAAATAAAAATACTTAAGAGATAGCATTATGCAATCGATTCTACAAATAAAAAGTTTCCAAGGCTGTTATACACAATAAGATATTTGTCTTTGTTTTTGTCTTCTGTATTCGCTTCTCCATGCACATTCCTCACACCAGATTTAGAGAATAAGTGTTGAGTGTTGAGTTGGAGCAATATCTCATTGACACATATGCAGTACTCTGTGATGTGGTATTGAAATGACCTCAGGAAAATACAGACATTACAAAAACTACACAAAGAAATGACTTTCAGATATTTTTTCATAGAGGTCCAATAAACTGCTCAAAATTAGGATATGTGAGAAGGCAGGACAGCTCAGGAATAAGAGTTTGGAACAGTTATCTTGCAAAAATTAGGGTAAAAACATTAAAGTGCATGTTCTAATTGTAACATAAGCAGTTTTTTCATCAATAAGTTTTGGTAGAAACAGAAACAATAATGGAAAGAGATACATTTAGGAGGAAAACCAGAGAAATAGTAACTTACAGCAGTGACATATAAAACCTCTTGAGATTTTGAATAAATATAGAAAGCCCCATAATTACATTAAATAAACAGATAAAGTATATAATTAGAGTGAGTTGCAATTATATGTTTTCTTTAGGTGCACATGGATATTGCCACCTCATATTACTGTCAATGAATAACAAGTTATAAAAAGAGTTTGCTGGTTCATTTTCATATCTTATGGTTGCATTGCAGCAGAAGAAAATTCCTAAGATTTTGTTAGGAGATTAAAATATATGTTACTTCTGATTGCATTACATGAGACTGTCATATGGAGAATGAGACCTGAAGATGGAGTGGAAATGTAAAGTAAACAGAATAAATTTGTTAAAGCTATTATGAGGCATGCTGATTTACTTTACAAAAAGTAGAATCAAAAGACAAAAATACACAGTTCATTTCTGTTTATTTCAAAACATATGAAAGTAGCATATGCATTGCCTGAAGGAGATAAGTCCAGGGAGTAATATCTTCCTGGCATATAGCACTGAAAGCTAAAAAGAAAAAAAACAGAATTTATGGCCTTTTTTTTTCTCATTTTAAACTTTTTCCCATAATGAAGAATAACTTTAATCCCTTGTGTTAAATAATCAATATTAAAAAAGAACCCTTTTCAACACCTAAAAGAAGTAACCTATATCAGAACAAAGTGCTGTAACAGCGTTATAATCTGCTAATCCTCTGTATCCAGTGGACAAGAAGATAATTGTTCATTTAATATCAGTGAGTTTGTTACTAGTTTTGTATCTTAGTTTTTCCTTGAAGTGTATTTTTTCTTACACTAAATATAAAATTTCCTTAGAGTAATTTTTGGTCTATATTTTTTTTTCAAAACTAATTTTTTCTTTTAACAACAGAGAGTATACTTAAATGATTAAAATCTCTCAGATGTTTTGACATCAGCACATGGAAATTTTGTCTTACGTATTGTTTTGCTACATTTATGATTACCTATATAGATACATTACAGAAGCAGACATAAAAATATTAGCTTAAGTCCTGCCCCAACAAGAAAATGTCACATTCATTCTTCATCTTTGGCCTCACTTACATCCTTCCCACTAGCTAGCTTCTGAAAGAGTTTTGGTATTGGTAAAACCACTTAAATTTTCCAAGAAACAAAAGTATTTCCCTAAATATGGACCGGATTACAGTAGATTTTAAAAACTACAGGATCCAAGTTGTAAAACTATTTTGCTTCTGGAGTAGTGGCAAAATGTATATCTGATATCTTTTTAGTGATGAGAGCTAGACACAATACTGGTACCCTGTTCAAACTTTCCAATGATATACGGTTTATTTTCAGCCTTGGCAAGTTGCCTACTAATGGACCATAAAATCATAATAATCTGATTTCTAGCAGAATCTGCTATTCTTTTACATGTATTTATCAATGCAATAATGAAAGCTTACAGAAGACCATTCAAAAAAACCAGTTGTTGATAGGCAGCTAGTTCTCCATCCTGCTCAAAAAGTGATGCTTCTAATTCCAAATTCAATGCTTATTTCCCTGCTTATCTTGGTTTAGTTGTTCGTTCTAGGCATGATGGATTTTATTCTCTTCTGTTTCTCTGGGGAGTGATATTATGAATGTTGTCATTGTAAGACAGTATAAGGTATGGCTCTTCCTGACGTTCCTTGGTGTTCCAGTTGGGCCTGTGTTTAACAAAGTTCATGCACCTGCTCCCCTGGGCTCTGGCAAATGCAATCTTCCTGATGATGGTAGCTATCAAGGTGGGTCTACGAAGAAGAGACAGTCTTTGGGATCATGTGACATTTTCCTGTTCAGAGCTTTGTGAATCAGTACCAGAATCTCAATACGGACACATTTCTGGCCACAGAACCAGTATATTTGGTGGCGTCTTTATTTACTCAGGAGATGAGCACCAGGCATGATCCAAGATAAATTATCTGTATCTTCAGGTTTGTGTTTGTCAGTGAAAAGTCAAATTTTTGCTACAAGAAAAAAAGAACATTATCTAGCCAACTTCAGATAACAATATTCAAAATACCCACTACCTTAAGAAAGCAGAATAGAATGTTACACCTATTACTAGATTCTGCATAATTTTCTCCGTGCCAAAAAATTTAATTTGACACATATACACCACCCTGAATCAAACCCAGTATCTCCTGCATATTACCAGTCTCACTTATATACTAGACATTCTTTCATCATTTTAGTTATTTTATATTTTATCCTTCCTAGATCTATGTTTAGTCTTCTAATGTGTCAAAACTAATCATCATTAGAGGAGCATGATGAGTGTTTTCTCTTTCTCTTTTAAAAAGTACCAGAATAGGTAGTTGGTTGAGCCTCTTACACACTGACTTGCCTCATGAGGTCTTGAAAAGGTGTCAAAATGAGGAAAAAAAAGAAGTGGTGTTGTACTGATTAAGATTAATATTTAATATTGATGATGCAAAAGCATAGGCATTCATTCTAATCCTAAAATAGATGAAGATTTTTGTTCTAGATTATGAAAACATGTAAAATTATTCCACTTTTCTGTAAAATCCTTCACCCTTTAAAAATAGTTCAGGCTATCTCTGGGTTTAATTATTCTCTCAGATTTCATAAAAATAAATGTTTAAGTATACCAGTTTATCTTAAAAAAAAACAAAACACAACAAGAAACAACAAACAAACAAAAAAAAAACCCCACAAAATACTGCAGATGTCAAGACTCTTATTCTGAATGTCATTCAGTTAGAATTTATTTTTATGAAATCCATGTTTGTTTTTTTTTATATTAAGGATGGGAAGTCTCAGACAGAGGTATCTGGATTAAAAAGAAGCTTTCTTCTTATATAGGAGTTCTATAGCTTGCCCACAGAAATTAATGAAACAGAAGATTCAAGACTCTGGACTGGACCTGGATAGGGACTTCTGTAGGTTCACAGAGGATTTGCTGGTAGAGGGGCTGATACTCAATAAATTGATTCACTTCACAGATATTTAGTATTCTGGCAGAAGAACTATTTATTCTGGGAAAAGTCTCAAGCATAAGAAAGCAAGTCCCTAAGGTAGGTGAATCAGAGCAATGTTTCTACTTCAGTAATCCCTTAAAACAGTGAACATTCACTTTGAAAAATGTACTCTTGAGGCACAATTGTAATAAGACACAGAATGGATCTGGCTGTTTTATAATGTGCAGGCCTGAAATACATGTCAGCACTGATTATCTTAAAACTGGAAATCTGCCAAACTGCTGCAATAAATTTGTCTAATTAACAAAAATAAATAAATAAAATAAAACCTAAAAGTAAAAGTTCATTAGGTCCTTCTTAATTCATTCTCATACTCTTTCACCATTGTAAATCGTGCCATCATCTTGCATGCACATCTATGTAGTATAAACAATCTGACAAACTTCAAGACTTTTTTGTTGATTAGTGTTAATACTTTCTGTATTAGCATTTTGTATTGAGTAGGCTGTCAATATAGAAATTTGCCTGCAAATCCCATGAGGTAACTGCTTCTAGAAAGATACTTGTAATGCCTTGTGCATTAAGAACTCTTTTGAACTGGTAAGGCGTCTATGAATTCTTTGTACTGCAAAGCAGCTGCAGAACAAATAAAGGTAAACTCTCTGAATTTACATGAAATCTCTGTGAGAATAATGCATATTTAACAGACTTGAGTAAGACTGCAGTGGGTAGTAGCGACAGGCATACAAGAGGACACATTCAAGATGGGGCAAAGAGGTCTGATACATTGTACTGAAACAGAAGTATTTACCATTTTTTTCCATACATTGGACTAAAAAGTTTGGTTTTCCTTCCCTGGTAACTATTCCAAACATGCCAGTCCTACAGAACAATTCTCTTTCTTTGATACCCTTTCTCTTGTGCTCTTCGTGCTTTTTTGCTTCCTTCATCTTAGATGTATTGCGCCCCCTTATAGTTCTGAAGATGGCCCTGCTTTGGGCTGGAGACTGGACCAGTGACGTCCAGAAGTTTCTTTCAACTAAGATTTTTCAGTGATCCTATGATTATCTGATAATCACAACTTCTTTTGCCTTCTGGCAAAAAACTCTTAGGGGTTTCTCTAGTATTAAAATCTTCAATTCCTTCACCATAGTTAATGTACCTACTCCCAAATGGATTTATTCAACCTCAACCCTTTACTGTAATCTCTGCCTTCCATGTTCTTTTACTCTGCTTTAATTTATACCACTTTCTAGTTCATATACCTCACAAATTATGAGCCTTCTGAATAAAGCCTCAAGAACAAATCTCCTTTTGAGTCATAGATCATCTCTAGATCATCTATTGCTAGATATCATTTTCTGTAACAGTAATTACAGGATTTTTGTAATTGAGTTGTCAGATGACACTGACAAAGGAAGTTACCTAAATGGGTTTGTAAGCTACATTTCAGTGTGCAATAAGAAATATTCAGTCTCTACTGCTTGTGCTGTTCTGCACAATCTCATGATCTTCCTCTAGGGAAGGATCAAACATCTTTTTGTGTTCATACTCATTCTGCAAATTGTCTCTTGGAGAGAAGATTGCTTCCTTCAGTAATAAGAATAAAGGGAGATGAATGATTTCTTTCTCCCAACTACTCTGTGAACAACCAAGTGTCATTTTTCCTCACCTTCACTTCATATATATGCATCATTTTAACATTTCTCAAAGTTTTCCACTAAAAGTGTTTTCTTGATAATAATGGAAAGCTTCAGTCTCACATGAACACAATTGAGATAGCCTTCTTCAGTCCCTTAATTTATTTGTTAGAAAAATATTCATAGTTTTCAGGTAAAACAGAAAATACTAAGTTGAGGAAAATTTCAGCAAGATAATAGAATTTGCAAGTCTTCTTGCAAATAATAAATGTCTTCTGAGTTTGTTCTTGAAATAACTAATGCTAATGTTAATTGTGAATAGAGGTTCTTGTTTTACCTCAATTAAATCTTTCTCTTCTGTTGACTTTTTTGAGGTGCTTTCTGTTGACATTTTATGGGGATATTGACTAAGTTCCAAAAGTGAATTAAAATCATCAGGTCATCATAGACGTATTAGGTAAAAAGAGAATGTAAAAAATCTGAAGACAACTTCTAGGCTCCAGGCTGTTTGGCTCTCATCCCAAGAGAAAACAGAGAAGGATAAATCTCTCACTTTATTAAAAACATTTTCAATATTCTCAAATATTCTTTCATTGGGATTTTACATTACTCATGGCTTTGAATCTTAAGATGTATCTAATCTATGATTTTCAGAATTCTGAGCAGAGGCCATTAAAGGTATGGCAAATATAAGGCATTTTACTATTTATGGCAGATATGTGTTGTGGATTAATTAAGATCAAAATAACCATGAAAAATGAGGTTTAGACTCCTAATGTTCTTGTTTTGTTTTGTTTTGGTTTGGTTTGGTTTGGTTTGGTTCTCTTGAGCACACACAGGGACATGCACTTTTAAAATGTCAGTGTATAAGACCCCATATTCTTCCATCTTGTTGCATTCAAAAAATTGACTTTGCTATTTTCTATTAATAGTTTCATTTCATTGGTGAAAGTAAAATGAAGTTTGTCATCAAACCAATTCATACTTATACAGAATTTACAAGGTATATTTTGGCTAATTATAAAAAGTTTTAATAGATAATTTTTTTCAACAAAATAAAATCTTAGTAAGGGAATTACACATTACTTTTATCAGTTTTATCATGGAAAGTGTATTCTCATTGAAAGGATTTTATTCATTGTGTTTTTTGACAGTGAGCTCTCACACAAGTACAGATCACAGCCTAAGACACTGTTATTTAAACATTATTTTCATACTGGTATGTCACTGCTAAAGCAAGACTCATTAACTACTTTGTGTAATAGCATAACTTGTGAGGAAGGTGAACTTAAGCTTGGGAAAGTTATATGTGTGCCTATACATTCATATTTTCTTAATATTTTGGTATTTCATTTACTAACTCTTTAAGGGACTGAGATAAAGGTTTTAAAATTTTTTGTATTAGATTTTATTCAATACTGTGATGACCCTTTCACATTCATTACAAAGCAATTGATCATTTCTTAGCATACAGTGTGACAGTATATGATAACTCAAACAACTTTCTCCCACTTCAGTTTCAGAGTAACTTGCATTTTTTTTAATATAACAGCGACTTAGGAGTCATACTATACTTTTCACTCTTTTTTTTTCTTAATTGTTTTTCAAAACAGTTAATGATACACAGCAAATATCTTTTAGTATCTTGCTACCTAAATTTTTGCAGCTGTATCTAGTTCTCATTCAGTTACTGTGTTAAGAAACCATGTTTAAATTGAAAATGTCACAGAATTTTGAACATCTCAAAAGGCTTAATACGCCCTTATGTATTTTGCAGACAATCCTGGGCTAGTGAGCCATGTTCCGGTTGGTGTTAGGATCCTGGACGTCAATGACAACCCTCCAGAACTTGCCAGAGAGTATGATGTAGTCGTCTGTGAGAATGCAAAGCCTGGTCAGGTAATTCTCACAGTTATCTTTCTGCCAGTGAGAAAGAAGAATTACTCTATCTGTTAAAGTAAGAAGTTTAATTCAGGGAACACGTCATAATTCTTTCTTATTTCATTTACGTATTTCACATTTGATTAAACTTTTTGACTGCATTAGGGAGAATTCATTTAACTAAAGGAAGATGATTTGGGAATATGTTCAATATATCTTTCCTGTTGCTGGAAAAAAACACCCAAACTATCTTCAGTAAAGACAGGCAAAACTTTGATCTTGTCAGATAAGTGATGAAATTTGACAAGTCATTATTCTGACCAAAATGGATGAAGCAGATTTAACATCTCTCGTCTAAATGCCACATGGCAGCAATTTTCAAATACAGCTCAGTGAAATTGTTGGTTAACATAGCTGCCATCCTGACCTTTTTTGCATGTTGATTGCCCTTTTCTGTGGAAAGGTTTTTCACAACTATGAGCATGGGGAGGGCCAGAACTGAGACTGAATGGCAGAATCACATTGTGGCCGCTGTTCCTGCGATCAATGCACTTCATTGCTGTCCATGGTTTATGGACGTTGTGTTAAGGACAATTTTACCAAGTTCCTTTGCGTTTTTGCATAGATAGAGATTTTACCCAGCACACTATGCTAGTTTTGCTATATTACACAGGTCATAGTTTTCAATTGGAAGCTCATATCTTTCCTGAGGTATATATTACTAGTAGTATCCCTTTTTTAATCAAATCTTTAAAAGCAATGTACATAAATGCATGGCTGGAAATTTCGGTTTTTAACATGACACTATAAAAATACTGTACTTTTTTAAAGTTTAGGCTGACCAAGGTTATCTTGTCTTTAACAGTGACCAAAAGCTGACACCTAAAGATCAGTATGAGAACATGGCAAGAGTGTATGATACGCCAAGTATTTCCCCAGTCTCAGATAATTTGCAGATCGTTTGCTTATCTAATTGTGGTTTCTGTGTTTTTTAGTTATCCTTTAATAACGATCTCATAGCTTTCTAGCTTTTCCATCAACAAACATAAACTTCTGAAAACTGCTACCTTGTGCATCAAGGAATTTTACAGATTAATTGCCTGTTTTGGGAAGGCTGCCACCTTTTTTTCTTTTTAATCTTCCGATGCTGTCTTCAATTATTATTTACCAGTTCTTGTGTTTGAAGAGAGAGAGAAAGAGCAGTTGATCCCTGTTTATTATCTCTTTGACATTCATAAGCCTCTAGCACATTGCCCATCAGCTCTCTTTTGTCCAGACTGAAGAGTCCTACTTAATTTGAATAGGCCGTGAAAAAGCCCTTCTAGACTATTGATCATTCATCTTGTCCTCCTCTAAACTTTCTCAAATTCCTCTTTATTCACTTTGGGATGGGGAAAAAAGGTTCAAAATGCAGGTATGCAGTGGTTTATGATTCTTATAACAGTTTATGCTTCATAGTATATGATGATCTCTGCTTTGTTCTCTATTCCTTTCCTAGCAAATTCTAACAGTGACTTTGCTGTTTAACCGCTAGTAGGCATTAAACGATAAAAACCTGCCTGACGTAACACTAGTATTGGTCAGCTCAGAGATCATCATCATGTATGTGAAGTTAAGACTATTTGTTTATGAATAATGAATTTCATCTATCTTTGTATTGCCTGTCTACTGAGTATTGGAAAGTCTTTAGTATCAGCCCTTCCTCATTTCTTCCTTGAACAACTTGGTATCGTAAGTAGATTTGGTGAGCTGATTATTCATACTCCTTATAAGAAGTTTATTATTACACTGACCAACAAGTGGGCCAGCATAAATATGTGTGGAACAGGAAATCTCTGTGACTTCCTTTCCTTGAAGAACTGATGATTTACAGAAGAGACCTTATTTCCTGTCTTTTGAGGAATTATTTGTGCAAGGACTTTCCCTCTTATCTCATGTCTGCAGTTTTATTCAGTGCTCTTATTTAGACACCTCACTCAAAGACTTTTAAAATCTAAGTAGATCTGTCTGTCAACTGATTATCACCTATTAACATTCTTATTAAAGTAGTGTTCTGAAAAAACTCAAAGCCAAATATAGAAAAAGTAGAACTTGTAAAAGTCCAATTGTAAAAAAATAAATGCTCTTTATCATTAATTGCAAGTGTTTTCAACATATTCTATTAATTTTAAAATTATATAATTTAACAATAATTGATAAATGTTATATTTAATAATGAGTAAGCTAAAGCATGCAGTGAAGCTAGCTCAGAAATGCACTATTTGCCAGGGATGATGTCGTTGGTGAGTAGCTCATGTTTCTTATTAGCAAAATATTCACTTTCCAGTAGTAGCTTTGTATATGGAAATTTATGAGAGAGATGTTTAAAGGATAAAATAAGTTTTACTGTAGCAGCATTTTCTCCTGATTTGGGTCAGTGTTGTATTTCTCTCTTAGCTGTTGCAAGTGTGAATGACTCCTGGCCTCTATGGCATTGAAATTTAACACCCAAGATTAATACTGCTGTGAAGGACTCTATGAGCAGCAGTTTTATTTGAAAGGCTGGATAAGCATGCTGTTGTATTCTTAAGCTTACAGGACTGCATTATGTACATGACATATACTAATTTTTATTTGCACTGCACAACAAGGCTTCAGAAAAAATTGCGATAGCTTTGCAATGGACAAAACCCAAAACAAAACACAAAAGTACATGGATCTTACTCAGAAGATTTTACTGTCTAGTTTAAGAAAGAAAATGACAGTGTTCAACAAATATTAAGGAGAGTCAAATAAACAAAGATTACAGAACAAGACAACTGTTCCATATGCTAAAAAGTGTGCCCAGCTGGATGGTTTTGAATCACTGAAAAGGCAGTATTTACTCTGACTAAATCCATCATCTTGTAACAATGATTCATAGGATTTATCACTAAAGAATAAATTCTGTCAGGTACTGCCAAGCACTTCTGCTTGAGTAGTGCTTTGAGGTTTGGCTCAAGTCCTTCACTGCCCTGTAAGAGTACTTATTTCATTCTTCAGAACATCTATTTTGAATTTATTGTATGCAAGATAAACTAACCAATAGTTTGTAATTTGAAGACTTTTTGTGTTTGCTTGCTTATTTTCAGAAGAGGCATCTATGGAGAGAAATCACAGTATGATTTAATTACACAGCCTCTGTCTCCTGCTTATTTTTCCCTCCACAGCTCTGTTTATTAAAAAAAAAAGCCAATAAATCTTAAGTACTTAAATGAAGTACCCTAAAACATCTCAAACAGAAAATGCTTGTGAAAAGATGATAATTTCCACACTGAAGTACTAAATTTACTACCTTAGCAATCACCTTGTTGAGAAGATAAACTAAGTATCTCAAACAGGTGAATCCTGGTAGGTATTAGATATTAAAGCAGATAAAGCAGCTGTGGTTTGATCCTAGATAGTATCCAGACTAGGAGAACTCTGACTTGTGGAAATATACTGATTTTGCAAATGATTTTGAAATTTCTGAAAATTCTGAAATATTTTTGAAAATTTCCAGTGTAAGAAAATGAAATTTTGCAATCTTGCACAAAAAAAATGAGATTTTCCTTTGCTTCAAATGTGGCTTGTTTTATTATTTTTAAGACAATGGGAGCAAATACTGATGTAAAAATAAGCTTAAATGCTTTGTTCTGAAAAGTGAAGGAGTAAAGCACTGACAGTTTTCTGATTTTTTTCAAGTTCACTGTTTTTCTTGGCAGAATATGAACCTGTTAAAATATCTGACTAGGTCTGCTAGTGATATTCACTATAGGTCTCCAAAGATGACAATTTTTCTTGGTGTTTTTCAGAGGAATAATAGGAGGAGTTGTGATGGTAGTGAAATGTAATTCCCCTGACACTATCCATCATTGTAAATTAACTCACAGGTGTGTATATGTGCACGTGCACATGCACAAACACACGGAGAACTTTTTCAGAATCAGGGTGTATAAGCATTGTGCTGCCAATATGATCTACTGGATGCTGTTATTTCTAATAGCCAAAGGAAATCAATGTTAGCTGGTAAGGAACACCTCTGCTATAAGTTTGCCATGTTTATTGATTCAGTTCTGAAGAGGATCTGAGTAGAATTTAGCACCTGTTCTCTATCCTCTTCAATCAGTTCTGTTCTTCCAATTGTTTCTTTTCTTGCCAACT
Source organism: Mesitornis unicolor (assembly GCF_000695765.1). NCBI lineage: Eukaryota > Metazoa > Chordata > Aves > Mesitornithiformes > Mesitornithidae > Mesitornis > Mesitornis unicolor. Next base: position 20,154 of record NW_010179798.1, on the reverse strand, counting down.
CTTGCTTTAGAAAAAATAGCATAACCTTTCAGTTAGATCACTTCAGTGCTGTCACATGAACGTAACAGCAGCAGAGGTTCTGTGTCTACATTTTTTATTTTAATCAGCTTCAGTAAGGTGCATGTTAATGTCTGCTAATAAGCCATTTATTAGTTAATTAGAAAAGGATTTGGATGTCTAAATGACACACGTTTTTCTTCTTCACATTTGAACGAGTCTCTTTGAAGCCAAAGTCTCTTAGAAAGCAAAAGTATTTTCTGAAAGACAGTGACCTTTTTCTTTTTAAAAAGTTCTATTAAAAGTATTTTGACCTGTTGCATTACACACACAATATCTGTTTTCTACATGGAAATGCATGATTTCTATACCATCTGTTGCTATACTTTTTACATACATTGGTGAATACAGAGGATACTCATATTTCTACGTGTGAAATCAAGAAATGTAGGCAGTATATTTCACTGAGTTTTAAAGTTAGTTTTAAAACCAAATAAAATAAGCCAAAAAAACTAGTCTTGATCAAAGGTATTTTTTTGTTGCAAAATGGTGTGTTCTTGAAGCACGATTCTGTAAAATGTCACTGAACATTTTATGTAAGAGAGGGCAACAGGACAAAGGTTTATCTACTAGGCTGTCATATAAAAGCTGAAAGTGCATGGGAAAATGACATATACATCACTGATAAACAGCACTGAGGATTTATAAACAATATTTAAAGAATTCCTATTTTTTTAAGGTCTTATCTGAATTTTTTACATCTATTTATGGTATTTAACAGTATTTTTAGTATTTGAGTAACAACAGAAACTGATTCTCTTGAAAATATTATTTCACCAACTTTTTTTCTTTGTCTTGCTTTGCTTTATACCATTTCAACATTATTAACTAAATATATCTAAGAAAAATCTTATATTTTTGCTTTTATATCACAGTTGTTTCAGAAACATATATGCCATCTTTGAAAAATTGAATAGAAAAAAATTAACTTTTGCCAAACTTTTTCACCAGTATTGACATGACATTGGTAAACTGCATGATCATAGACATTTCAGATTGATTTTATTCCGCTACAGTTCAGAAAAAAAATAAATTACAATAGTTTAAAAAATATTCTTAGCAATTATTGGTATGGTTAATTGTCTTAGATGTGTGTAGTTGATATAATGTACAGTACTGTATATAGTCAATGGAATAAGCATTCTACTCTATTGGCTTTAAAATGTATTTGTTTTGCCTCTCTTATGTGAATGGAGACAGAACTGTGTGCTGTCTTTTAGTTTTAAAACAGACTGAACCACTTGAGCCCGCACCGTTTATGCTTCAGGTTCAGTCCAGACATACTGCAGCTGAACGCTGAATACTGAACAGAAAAATTCTTATGAAAAATCCCTTTTCCCTCACCCTTTTACATTCCCTCCAGGATATCTATCAGCTCTGTGCAGCAGCCTGTGTGGGTTTCACTGGCTATATCATGAGAACAAGTTTTATTAAATTCTACTTTAGCACTTGAGCTTCCAGGCCCAGGATGAAAATGAAAGCAGAGGTAGAATTATTGCTTCGTCACACATTCCAAAAGCTTAGCTTAGTTTTAGTTGAAAGTAAATTTTAAAAACCACCAAGGCTTTTCAAGGTAAATGTACTACCTTTCAAAAATACCTCTCCCATACATGATTGCTACATCTAATTCTGTTCATTTTGGGCCAATCAAACAAAAACCAGGAGTGGCTTCTGTTCTTCCTGTTTTGTTCTCCAGCAATTTAAAACTGATTCTTAACAGGTATTTCAAATAGTGATCTTGTATTATGTAACTACCATTTTGGTTAAACTATTATTTTTCCTTACCAATACTGAAGTGTGTCTAATTATTGAGATGGCAAGTAGAAGATGCTCTGTGTAGACCATGCCAGTTTAGGCTGGATTTTGACTCTACAAATACAGATGTTTAAGTGAAACTGTAAC
>NW_010179798.1:0-18164 GCF_000695765.1 Mesitornis unicolor | reverse complement strand
CAGCAGGAAGCAATGCAGATGACGAAAATCTCTGTACTCAGTTCTGGCCATTTTAAAACGTCAGAAAGTATAGCTGCTCTGGACACTTATATCTAGGACTGAAGTTTAGTTCCTTAAAGATTTCATGCAAGAGAAATCAAGCTAATGGTCCAGTCATTTCATTGGTTGAATTTAGCAGCAGTCAAGTAGAAAATTAAAAAAAAAGCTAAGTGAAAGCATCCTGCTGAGATCAGGTACTATTTGGATGAAGTTCATATTTCAACATATTCACTGTTAATTTTTGTTTTAGGTAATTGAAACTATCACTGCAACTGACAAAGATAACTCTGCAAATGGGGCAAGATTCCATTTTTCTGTTGATGAAGGGTTTCCTTTGAATCCCAACTTTACTCTGAGGGACAATGAAGGTAAATTCAACACATAAATCTCAAAGAAATGGGTCTCTGTTTTGTCTGGAATGTCTAATTGAAAGAACAATTTCCATTTCTTGACAGAAGATGAAAACTGAAATCACTCATCACTGAACTGGCTGATATAAAGGACATGGTTTCCAACATATTGCAAACTATGAATAATCAGATATTGCATGTTATTTTTATATTCCATTTCATTATAGCACTTTTACTTTTTACATTCAGGAATGTTTTTACAAACTAGATTAATGAAAAAGAGGTTGACAATTTGATCTGTTTCTAGGTGAATAACACTGAGTGGGTACTGTCAAGGTTATTGCTGGTTCTTAAGTAAAGGAAAAAAAATTAATCTAAGGGCCATAAAAAATTGAATTCATGCTTACTTTTAATGGTATGATACCAAGAGCAGGTCCTTCAGTGCTTACTGGATTTCTAAGTCTATTGCTTCATACCCTTCCTAACGAGTTGTGTCTAAAAGGTACAACCAGAAAATCTTAACAGACCCAGAAGGAAAACAGAAAGAAAATGAAAAAAAATTAATCTGAACATTTATTGAATCCAAGAACTATCCAGACTTTCAAAAAAAAAAAAAGCTCCAATATAAGCCTTATTGTTTGTTGAGTATTGTCTTATGGTTTCCATTTTGTTACCTGTTGAAAATGAGATTAAAATTTAAATGCTTGTCTATAGCTTTCCTTTGAACTTCTGTCTATGTGTGTATGTGTGGATTTGTTTGCATGCATGTCTGGAAGTGTGTGGGGGTTGGCTTTATTTTACAATTATATTTTTAGGGTAGTGCCGTAGAATACCTTCTGAGATCTTATGGATCACTACTCATCTATAATGACTAAGAAGTATTAACTGCATTATTGGTACATATGGCACATACGGGGACTTTTAAATTATTCTTTACAGATATTTTCTATCTGTTTTTAAAACCTTTCAGGGAAGGAGACTGCGTAATCTTTCTAAAGAATCTCTTCCGATTTTTGTTTAACTATACTTAGAGTAGGACAAAAAAAAAAAAATAGAGTTGTGCTATTTCTTCAGACTCATGGCCCTGATAGTCTCGTTCCAAAAGAGATCAATCCAATATCTATCAATATTAAAAAACTAACTATATTTGAAGGACTAATTCATATGAAAAACATTCCTTTACTGATTACTCCAGCTGTTTTCCAGACTAATATTTCAATTCCACTCAGATTATGATGGAGCATTATAGCAAAAGCCAGAGGGTTGTTCCTGAAATAAAGGAAGTGTACTGTTGTATATTTTTGCATTTGAGTCTAAGATTCAAGTAAACGCATTGAGTGTTGGACTGTGATCTCAGGTGTGAGACCATGGCCATGTTCATTTCAGTACAACTTACATCAAGATGTGCTTTTGATTAACTTTTATTAAAATTGTGGCCATGATGAAGCAGATATTTTATGATTTTGAACATATTTTTATTTGGAATTTGTATTATGTGTGATTGTTACCAGTGAAAAATGCTGTGTTATACTTTAAGGACTGCCTGTGAGCATAAGTTATTTACCTACACAGATTTATAAAAGGGTGAGAACATCTCATAAATCTCCAGTGCAGCTGTGTTGTAATTTGGTTATAAGTATGCAGCACTAAGTATTTGCTGCTTTCTTGTTCCTCCCCTGAAAGCAGTGAGGAATGACTAACAACAGCATAAGGCAGTGTTTAGGCTATTCTAAGTTGAATTTGGCTTGGGGAAGTAGGGGAAGGAACTTGAAAAGGTGTCCTTTAAGGTAAAAATCTTGTGTTTTTATTTCACCTAAGGAGATACAAAAAGTAAATATGTGCTTCCTGTAGCATCTAACATAAAACTTCTACACATACAGAGACTTCAGAAATGCCTGAAGTGCAAACTTCCAATTTGCCTATATAATTAACACAATGACAGTTTAACTCAAATCATAACAAGAAATTTGTCTTGAAAACAAAAGCATTGTTACTATTTTGTTTGGCACATGACTCTTTGATTGAACTGTTTAAACACTGCCCTTTATTGGGACCTTTTCTCTGTGAACCATCTATATGCAAAATATCAGTGAAACTCATAAAATATATTCACAATTTCCAGTTATCAAGCATTTACAACTTTAATATTCATTTCATCATTTCTTTCTTTCAGAAATGGAATTTCTGTTGCTTTCTGTTCTACAAAATAGCTGAGAGATGGTGGGCAGAAGAGCCTTTTCTTATGTCTGTGACAAGTTTGCACTTTAGAAAACTCATGTTTTTGAGGATCAGATGTTAAAAATAATTGGAGTGCTCTTAACAACATAGCTGCTATTTTTACCTCTGGATTTAATAGTTCTATAAAGGCTGGCATTCTTGGAGGGTTTTGTTTGTTTGTTTGTTCTGTTATGTTTTTTTTAAAGAAAAAAAAACCTGCAGCAATAGCCTTAAGAGAGTTTGCAGTAATGTTATGCAGAATGATAAAAACCAAAATCTTGATGTCACATTGAAAGCTGTAGTCAGTGGCAGCAGTGTCTGTCACTGCAAAGCTTTATTTCACTTGCAGTCATCTTTGGATCCAGTCATCCTCTCCTTTTATTTCTTCAGGACAAAGGTTTAATTTCACAGAAATCTCAGTAGACGTCTTCTGCCCCTGTTTTCATAACCCAGGACAACAGCCTGTTCTGTATGCCCAATTACACTATTTCATGAATGTTCCCCTACTCCATTATCATCAGTAAACCTACAAGATCAAAAGACAGAAGTGAATTGGAGCTTTAAATATTAACTCATATCTATGCACTATTACTGAATCTGCACAAGCAGATTTTGTAGTTTGTCTCTACCTACCTGTATAGATTGCAGAAATATACAATCTTGGCATGTGTAGGATTCAGGTCAATAATATTCTATGGCTTTAGCAGAGGAAATAGATATTAAAGCATCAGTCCCGATAATTGATCATATGACCAGTTGAGCTTTTATCTCTTGGGTCTGAACTTGTGCCTTTACCCAGTAACAATCCCTGACGTTAAAAATCCAGGATTTGAATATGCACCCTCATAAAGCAAAGCTTAAAAACCGCAGGGAAGTGCAGGTCAGGAGACAGCCACAGGGCTATACCAAATATTTAGTCCAGCAGAACTTAAGAGTTGCTTGAATCACCTTCTGGATTCTGTTGGTGTTTACAAATCTGATTTTAAACCATAAAATGGAAAAGACAGAACATGATACCTTTTTCCCTATTGACTGGATTCTTAAGCTACAATAAACTCTTTGCTGCTATTTGAGGTCTGAGTACTCTTCCAGGAGAGAAAAGGCTTAAGAATATGAACAAGAGGACAGCCAAAAAAAATGATGCATTATCTGTGCACAAGTAAGCAAGGCAGAACAAGAGCTACAAAAGAATTACTTTACTATACAAAGAAAGTGCATTAAGTTGTAATCATTTCCTGCAATTTTAGAGAGCAAACCCAAGGAGGATGCTTTTTTATTTGGTAAGGAATTGTACTTATGAAGGCTTTTTAATTAAAACAGAGCTGTTTACAATTTATTCTGCCCAGAAAAATGTTGCCATTTATATTAAAACTGAGCATTGAGTGACGCTTTTATGTTGCAGTGTAGATGCTACATAACTCAGTTAATTATTGTTTGTGATCTTCTCACTTTGTTTTTTAGGATGTTATCGATGATAATTTTTAATGCTTTTTTCCCTTGTGTGTAATATCTTAAATTTACACTTTTTGCCTAATCAGAAAAATCTGGTTTTGGATGCCCGATTAAAAAATTGGCAGGGCCATATGAGACTAAAACCATCTTCTGCTGAAGAATCAGAGGAAAGATTAAAGTTCTTCACAGTAGAGCTGTTTCTAAGTACTGAATTCTAAAACTGTACTATTCTTTATCCTGAAAGAACCATAATATTTTTCCAGGTGCTTAATGTATGGTTGAAATATTTGTCATAATTTGTTAGCTTGATGGAAAATGCATATGAGTATATATCGCTGTTACAATATCCCCAACAATTAATATATTTGCATAGTCTCTCTTAGTTTAAAAAAATCAGTCCCTCTTTCTACCTATTTTGTTACCTATTACAGACCTCTTTCAGAAGTTACACCACCCTTCTCAGAGAGTTGGCAAAAGAATTGATCCCCCAGAGAACAGTTCACTTAGGTGCAAGAGAACATTTATGAATTTTATGCACTGTAACGCACTCTTTTGCTGGTGGTATTTTTTATTCACAAGATATACAGTCTGCTATGGATTCTCCAATGGGTATTGGAAATCTCCTGGACGATAGGCGTTTGTGTGGAGATTGGACACATTCACTCAACACCATCCTTAAAATTTGTACATCCCTTTACCTTAATAAATTGAGACTGCCAGTTTCTGAAAGTAGACAAAGTTTACCTTACTTTCAAGGAAGAACAACTCCCTAGACAATGCTTAGCATTTGTTCTCCTTCTATTTTGTCAGGACAAAGGTTTCATTTCACAAAAAATACTTGCAGTTTTATTTTTGCCTTCTGCCCTCTTTTCTCAAAAATCTGGTCTTTTGAAAAATGCTCAGTGTTGGAGAATACTCTGGCATTGGAACAAAATTAGGCCATTGTTCTGATACTATTCCTTTGGAAAGTTTTTTTTCTTAATGTTATGCCACAAGATACTTTAATACCCACAGAAGTAGAGACCTGCTTCTCTATAAAATCTGGAGCACAATATGTTCAATGGCATCTGTATGAAATGAAATCTGTAATGTGTTCATCCACCTATGTCTGTGATTAACATTCACTTAAATTAACATTTTTCCTGTGAGACATAGCAAAAATGAGTAAAAAAAGATCAGTTTTACTTGGCATTGCTGTTATGTAGGAAGAGAGCAGCCTGCAGAGAGTAACTCATCCCATTCCAGCCTGAATTCCCTTACAGAAGTTTCTGTTTCTCTCTCTTCCCTGATATGTGGAAAATTCTTATCTCAAACAATACTGCAGAAGACATCTATAGCAGGCCAGTGAACTGACTTTAAGACTTTAATGTTACAAATAAGCATGCCATCTGAAGTGGGCATTAAAAAAGGTCAGCTTGAAACCCCGGCTTTGGAACCCAACATGAGCAGAAAACAGCTACGTAGTTTCTGCCTTCATTTACATCAAAGTGACATGCTTACTCTGGTTATGAAGTATTGCAAGTTACTATTGCCATTTCATGAAATATCATCCTGTAAAGAAGACAAGTCGTAGCTTAAGAGAAATGATATCTGAGAAAGTGCAAAGTTAGTGTTATTTATGGTGACTGTAAATTCAGTCCATAGAAGTGTTGTTACTGTAAACAGGTTGAATGCCTAAGCAGGTATTATCACAGAATCAATGTATGAAAGTAATAAAAGAAGTCCTACTATAAGTACAAAGGACAGAAAACCAGGAGTAGCAGAGGGAGACAACAGAGGGAGACATTTATCTTCCTCAGACCTCTGAATTTCTTTGATCTTATTTTTAAAAATTTGATCTAAGATTGACCAGACATATAAATTAGTGCATAGTGCATAGGTTCTTCCTGCATTTCTTTTATGTGTTGTTTGTGTTTCACAAACCTACCCATAAACAAATAACTATGTTTCAGGCCCAAAATGTCTGCTGTGTGCTGCTTTTTATTTTTGCTATCCACTGAACTAGAAAGAAAGCCCATTGGCAGTATCTTTGAAACCAGCACAAAAAAAAAAAAATATTTACAAAAGTTATCAGTAAAGAAATGAAACAGAAATGCCTCTTTGTAGTCCCACATAAACAAATTAACTTCTCTAACTTTAGAAATATAAGAAATGCAAATCATTTCAAGATATTTTCTTTGGTTTTAATTAGTTATGACTTCTCAGAAAATTTATAGAAATTGAACTGCTGATATAAGCAGAGCTGAAAATTAAGAAACACCTTAAGCTATAAACAGGTCTGTTTTCTTTTACTTCCATTTACCTTGTGTCTGCCTATAATGTACAATATGTCAGAGGAATTCTCAAATTATGGATAATAAATGAGTATCCTCACTACTGGAGTGCTCCAGTAGTCACCTTCCATGGTGTTATCATTTTATCTCAGCTTCCATGATTTTACTACACCCTCATTTCTTTTCTTAGTTCAGAAGCTCAATGTAAAAAGTCAGAGATGATGGAAAGAGGAATGTGGTAACAGCCTTGTACAAAGTGTGCAGTTTGGCTTAATAAACTACCACATCTTCAGAGTGTGAAGAGCTGCTGCATTAGACCCATGCAGAATTTCCCATGTGTAACCTCAAACCCACTTGAGATTAATCTTAAGTTCAACTTGACATGTTTGCAATGCACAGCCCATATATGAGAAAGTTTCTATCATGAAATGGGGCATTGTGCAGCGCAAGGATCCCTATGTTGGAGCTGTTAATTTCCCTAAGCAGTCAGGACTTTCATTTCTAGGGAGTCCTTGTTCTTATCGTATTTCTCAGGGGTGAACTTCACAGTTTGAACCCATTGAGATAAAAAGGTCTTTCCTTCCAAACCTATAAGAATCAGATCTGTAGTTCTCATCATTCTAGTTCTACTGCTGCTATCCCATACACTTATCTTCCCTATCTGCTGTATCTGTTTTCAGGTATCAAAGGAATTTCTCATACTATGAACCCCTGCTTCCTTTCAAACTAGATTTGTTGATACAATTTTTTTTAATTATTTTTTTTTCCTCTTTCCTAGGAGGAAAGATGCACCAGCATCTGTCTTCATACTTGGCTGCCTGTAGCTTTTACAGTTTGTGGGGTTTTTTCATATCATGCTAAGATCCTTCTCTTAAAAGTTGCTGTCTTCCTAGCTCCTCTTTCAATGGGTCCTCAAAGTTTTTTATAAGGAATGTAAACAATTAAAACATGGAAAATTAGAACATCAGTATAGCTGTCAGGATGCAGTTGGTACAGCAGTTTGGCTAAACTGTTATTATATATTCATTTTGTTGGCATACCTCTACTTACAATTGTCCTCAAGAACAGAGCTCTGACTGGAACATGACAGACGTGATTTCTGTAATATACCAAAGTCATTACCTTTGGTCATTTTTTACTATCCTTGATTCTCAGTGACCTTTGGAAAATCAGTTCTTAGATGCACTTTCCTTCTCTTAAAAAATGTTAGAAACCTCATTTATAAAACATTCTAAAATATTAAGGATAGTATGTGAGAGCTGAGTTACTTTCCAGTATTTTATTTATATGTATATGCCTGCATGATCTCAAAGTTAGTCTGTAGCTCTGTAATAATGAGAGTAGTACTGAGATATTGGGAACGTAAAATTGCCAGTACCCAAAAAAATATGATCATATTTTTATGTGTGTGCAAATTTGTGAAATTGCATTGAAGGAAAATCCTGACATTTTTTCTTTGCGAATGCTTGTAATTGTTTATATTATTACAGAATCTCCTGACTATGTGTCATGTAACAGCTGTTTCTACAGAAATCTAGTTATTATTCAGGAGAATAGGAACAACATAAATTCATCACGGCAATTTTTGTAATTAAAAATTTGATTCTGGCTCCTTCTTGGCCTAAAACTGTGTCTTTTATAATATTTAATCCCATGGTGTTGATGATACAACAAAAACAATTTAATGTTAAAGAACAAATACAACATTAAAAGACAAAATATCTGTATTTTTTATTTGTATTTATTTTGTGTGGTATTAAAATGTCAGTTTCTTGTTTGTCAATTTCTTGTTCCACCCCAGAAAAGCATGGCTTCATTATAGCTCTTTTCAGATTTTTTCACTGTAATATTTGAATTGTCCAGTTTTTCCATTTTGTCATTTTGGTCTTTTCTTTTTATTTTTCTCATTGTTTTTATTTATTGTCTTCACAGTTTCCCCCTCATAGCATATTTGCACTGCTATAACATATATGCACATATCTCAATGCTCTTTCCTTTACATCTTTGGCAATGGTCTTCTGTGCTTAAATCCTAGATTTAAGGCTAGATTCCTGCTTAGAAATCCTTAGTTTTTCTTCATTATATTTAGTCCTTGATGCTTTTCTTTTCAGTCTGCATTTTCATCACTGCTTCCATAGCTGTATATGGATCATTCACTCTTTTTTTGATTCATGCCAGAGGATGGTAGGAAGAGATTATGCTTTCCTCTTCAGATTTGAATACTCATGTTTCTTAGGGTATAGGCCCGGGAAGATTCACATGGACAAAATTTTGTAGGATTTTCTTACTTCTTGGACGAGGTAGCTGAACTGAAGTGTCTCTGTCTTGTAGAAATAAAATAGAGTATTAAGCAGAAATGAAAGGCTGTTCTTATTAGTAGTAACACGTGCTGTCACCTTTTGGATTTAGCAGTACAAGATCTGAAATATTTTTCTTTTGACAAGAGAGACATCACAGATGTTAATATTAATGATTAGCTCATGGATATAGTGTAATTTACTACCAATAGGGAATTATATTTCAAACTGAGTCCTTGAAAATACCCTTAGGTTTTTGAGGATTTATTTCTGGATAATGTTGTTGTATGATTGTCATCCTCTCATTTGTTGTAACTTGAAATATAATTCTCCTTAGAGCAATCACTTTTTTGAAATTGCTTTGTCTTTCTATTGATAAGTACATTTGCTAAGAAGTGCACATGGGAGCGTTGCACTTCTCTGACAACTTTAGTAGGATTTCTAGGTGAACACTTAGACTTAAGTTTATTGTGACAGTATTGGTGCTGAAGGAAAAAAAAAGAAAAAGAACAACAAACCACAAAGTGAAACTGTGAGCATTCTCTTGCAATGAAGCTTAATATCACAGGCTGTGTCCATTACATAGCACTTGGCCCTGTACCTCTTCTGGACCCTGTGTAGTACCCAATTTCTCTTCTGAGTTTGTGAAGTAATGTGGAAGTTGTATAGCAGCCCAACAGAGCAATGTTATCATGGCAGAAAAGGAAGTTATGTGCTTCAGAGTGCAACATAAGGCTGTTTAGGGATGCTTAGGGATCCACAGGCTTCTGGAATAATGTTGAAGCACTTTGTAAAGTGAAAAGAGACAAATCTAGTGAACTCTTGTCCATACTGCCTGCTGGGAAGGGTCCCTGGTATATGTTATTAACTACAACTGTGGCTGGGTGTCATGTGAGGGAGTCCTAGTTGGCCCAGACCAACAAAATACCAGGGAGAGTGCTAAAATTTATCAGTGTGAATAGTCAGTGTTCCAGGGATCATACTCTCTCCTGCAACCGCAGGAGATAAAAAGATAAATTGTTAGAGAGGAGCTCTGCTAATAACCTATAACAAGTTGTATTTCAAGGAAGGGAAGCAATTATAAATTGGATTCTAGAAAGTCAGTGGTGGTTTTCATGGGTATGTGGAAAATTATGATGAAGTTTTTTCTGAGTGTACAAAGGCAGAAGCAGCAGTTATCACCTTATATATATACTGAGAACATTAACTTTTTATGCAAAATATGTATTTGTTTGAAATTCCTCACTAATCACAGATATGCGAGTTTATTTCTACTCTTGGGCTGTATCTAGATCAATCTGCCACTGCTTTGTCAGCTGACAGGCAGACCAGCTGAAGTTCATTTTGTATTCTGTGGTATTTTCCTTCTTTGAAACACTGAAGATTTTATGTATCCTCCAGCAGTATTAGAGAAGTTGAGACTGACAGTCTAGCATAAAAAAATGCAGAGAGTGGCAAAGAAGATATTCTTTAAAAAAAAGCAAGTTGAAGATATTTATGCAACATTATGTAGCGGAAAGATAAAACAGCTGCTGACTTACCCTCCGATTGTACCAAAATATGCGTTGACAAATTAAGAGATATATCTACCTCTTAGTAATATGTGTTCCATAAGATTATTTGCTTTATCTAGGAGTATTTTAAAATAGATCACTGAGATTATTCATGTACAGCATTTCATTAAAAGTAGAAGACGATACATGTATCAAAGAACAAGCTGGTCTTAATTTGTAGAATTAGATTTAGAATTTTTCTGTGTGTCTTAGAATTAGACTGGTAGAGCCTAGTAAGAGCTCCATGGGTGGGCACAGTCTGTAGTTATGGCCTTAAGGCCAATGCTCACTGTACTCTAGAGGAGATTTTTCTTTATATAACAAGTGTAATCTGAATTTCAGTGATATCAAGCTTGATTTCTTCAATCAATTAACTCAATTATAACACAGGACTGTTTGCTCTCTAGTCTAGTTGTGGAATAATGTGGAAATAATTTATTTCTTAACAATAAGGTAATGAAAAAAGTCAGCATTACTGAGAATACCACAGTGCATTTTTATAAGGTTTCACAAACCCAGATTAAGGAATATGAAGAAGAGCTAAAGTTTAAGAGACTTTTTATAAAAATGAAAAAATTATTTCTGGATGTCATATGCTATGGGTACGTAGGAATCATTTTCAGAATCCCATATCAAAAGAAAATATTGATTTACTGTGTATCTTTTAATCACCTCTGTGTTGAGGTTCTTCTTTAAGTTACTGAAAGCACATTTTTATTTTGTGGGCACGTAAGTGTAGTATCCAGCAACTTTGTAAGGAAAATAGTAAGTTTTATCGTATTGGCTGTAACATATGCCAGATGGATCTGTAGGTAACTTAATGGTGACAAAATCTTACATCACTATCTCCCCTTTCTCTTACTTACCTTTAACCTCTACCAGTTTAGAACATGTAATATCTGCTCTTTTCCCCTTCCTTTACCTTCCCTTCCTCCATCTTTCTTCCCTTCTCTTCTTCCTCCTGACCTCTTCACAGCATGAGTCTTTGGTCACTGTTCTTTCAGATATTTTCTGAAAGCTCACTTGATCTATAAAACCTATCACAAACAGGGAAAACATGAAAGTCTTAGTTTAACTTTTACTAAAGACCTTTTAACATTCATCTGAGAATCAAGAGGATTTTATGTTGTGGATTAATTCCACGGTATATATTCTCAGAATTCTCTCTAATTACTTTCCTTTGCCTTTTCCTTTTCCTCCATTTGCTACAAAGGTTTCCTGCCAAGTTTTAATTCTATATTTTGCATTTTCACAGATTAGGACAGTCTAGTTAATGCCTAATGCTCCATGCTTCTACTCAACAGGAAACAATCAGTCAATAGCATTTTTAATTTCTTCTTCATTAAAAATATATTCTGGGTTTGATATTGTAGATAATACAGCCAGTATCCTGACCAGACGAAGGAGATACAGTCGAACTACTCAAGACATCTATTACCTCCCGGTTTTGATTTCTGATGATGGAGTACCCCCTCTCAGCAGCAGCAGTACTCTCACAATTAGAGTTTGTGCATGTGAGAGAGATGGACGAGTGAGAACTTGCCATGCTGAAGCTTTCCTCTCCTCGGCTGGCTTGAGCACAGGCGCTTTAATCGCAATCCTGCTCTGTGTTGTCATTCTTCTTGGTAAGGCATTTTCAGTTTTAAGTAATACTGTCCTTCCACTGGCTCTCTGAATGTGATAGGGCAGAAATTTGTAATATATGCTTTTGAACCAGAGGCTGTCTGGTAGTAGGAAGTAATTAGAAGCACATAGCTATGATTAGAGGGGAAAGGTTTAGCTAAAATTAATAGAGAAAAATATCTTTAAAGTACATTCATGAATATCTGAAATCTACTAGAAATTATTTTTCCGAGCTTATCAAGTTATTAACACTGCAGATCTTTTTCCTGAAATTTGGAAAGATTTCAAAAAGCCACTGGCTCTAATTCCATGTCTAGAACAGTGTAAAAATGCTAGAAAAGAGATGAGAAAAGCTTTTTGAAATGCATTACAGTGTAAGAAGCACCATTAGCACTGTACAAGAACCATTTCTTAATTACCTTTGTGGGATAAGATGATAGTAATGCACAGCATAATCCACAGGGGCAAGAGACATATGAGACTATAAGATGACTCCATTAGATAATGCCCTTGCAAGTGTTTTTTCTCTTGACTACTTTTTTTTTTTTTTTTTTTTTTGCACAGGCCAAATGTTAAAAATGTAAACCTATTAGTTTTGGTTTTGGTTTTGGTTTTGGGTTTTTTCCTGGCAGAGGCACAACTTGCTGGGTACATATCTCTGTACTACTCATGTGCCTTTCTTATAGAGATGGCAAGAAATAAAGAGAACTGCGGTGTGACACACATAGGAGATTTTGAGGGATTTTTTTTTTCTGAAGGGTCTACATTTTCTAAAGATTACTTTCCTCACAGCTTACTCCAGGACTTCCTTGTCAGAAAACTATTTTAAAATGGATAGTAATAAATTTAGCTTATAATATTATATTTTATCATACAAGACTGAATATTCATAAGAGATAAAATAAACCTTTTACATTCCAATTCAATATATATGCTAAATATCGCTTTTAATGAAACACAGAAAGCCCTTAACAATGCTTCTGAAAAATATCAGCCCGTGTTTCTCATTTCTCGTTTAACTGAAAGAATGTTATCCCCTTTCATGTCCTTTATGAGATCCTTAATAATCTTAACTAGTGGATTTCATTATTGACTCAAGAAACACCAGCAGTCCCTGCAAAGAATATACACAGTACTAGAGTGCTCTATACTGACTCTTTGGCAGACAAAGCTGTATTGGAAGTTTGTAGTTTCAGTACAGCATTATTAATTTTCACCTTAATTTTGCTTGTTGTACTTTGGCATGTTGCCATGTCGAAACACAGCTGTATGGATTTCATTAGTGCTTTCCAAGCATACAGTAATCTATCTTCAGGTAACATGTTACACAGCAAAGGCACTGTTCACTTGGGAATATAAGTACATTTTAATTTAGATTGAACAGGTCTGGTGACCCTTTGTTACAGACCCATGCCTGACAAAATTATCCTGAATGCCAGTATTAGCCTGAAGATATTACACCTTTATATTAGGAACTTAGTAACTGCTATTTCTTTTGCATGTGTCTACTTACTTCAGATGTAAACCTTAAACCTAATCTAATATCTGCAGTTTTCTCTTTAGCAATTGTGGTCCTTTTCGTCACCCTAAGACGTAGCAAGAAGGAGCCCTTGATCATTTCAGAAGAAGATGTCCGGGAAAATGTTGTGACATATGATGATGAGGGTGGTGGAGAAGAAGACACAGAAGCATTTGACATCACGGCACTGCGGAATCCATCAGCTGCTGAGGAGCTAAAATATCGGAGGGATGTTCATCCTGAAGTGAAGCCTGCACACAGGCATCATCCCTCTTCAAGCCTTGACAGTATAGATGTTCAGGAGTTCATTAAACAAAGACTGGCAGAGGCTGATCTGGACCCCAGCGTGCCCCCATATGACTCCCTACAGACATACGCCTATGAGGGTCATAGATCAGAAGCTGGATCTATCAGCTCTCTGGATTCAGCCACAACACACTCTGACCAGGATTATAATTACCTTGGAGACTGGGGACCTGAGTTCAAGAAGTTAGCTGAACTCTATGGGGAAATAGAATCAGAAAGAACAACTTAGCTGTAATTCCCAGAACAGAGGAGTTCCTAAACGACTGGAGATATAATGACAGCAGCGGCAACAGAAAATGAACACAGTACTTGGGACTGAGCAAGTTGTATGCAGTTACTGTAGAACAAGTGCCCTTTTCATATTTGAAACTGGGTTCTTCAATTGGAAGAAAGTAAAATTTTGAAAAATACATAAAAAAGAAGCTATTGTCCCTTCTGTATATTTTTTAATTGCTCAATAAAGTCCATGGTATCGTATCTGTAACAATACCTAAAGTAAAGCCAAGCAATGATGTTTTTATTGCAATATGCTTAACATCTCCAAGCCACAGTAAGTTTAGGGTCATGCCTGTTTAGGAAGATAGCTAACGGAGGAGCAAATCTCTTGCAGTTGGTTGTGATGTTGCATTTCTAGCTGTGCTCTAGGCCTTGTGATCCCAATATGAGATAGCCAGTTGGGTTTACAATAAGTGTGAGAGGTGTTAACAATCTGTTTCCTTTTCAAAAGGGACAATCCGCACCTATCCTCTTAAATAAATGATCCTTTGATGATTTAACCTTTTTGAATTAGCAAGTTGCATTGAGATGATGTGATTTCATTATGTCCTTCATAATCCCTTCATCCATAACCAGTTAACACAGGGAGGGCATTTTTAGTTGTTAGCCCAAACATGGCTCTAGCCCATAACCCCGCACCTGCTCTGCGCTAGAGGGAACTGTTACTTCTGGTGTTGTGCTTTTTCTTTTTGTCTTTTCATGGGCATATCATTCATTTAAATGGAATGGGTCCAAAATACTCTATATGCAGTGAAGCAGATGAAGCATAGGCTCTTCAATAAAAACAACAACAGCATCATTAAATTATGAAATTGTTTGGTTCACTGAGCTTCATTTAGGTCAATAGATGAAGCTTTTCAAGTCTTTTGCTTGTCTGAGTCCAGGAACTACAACAGTCAGTTTACAACACAGAGTTCTAAATCATAATGTCGCTATTTTCATGTGTGACTAAAAGCAAAATAGAGCTGCTGGTAAAACATTGGAATAGACAAAATTGAAACAAAGAGAATGAGATTATGATGTTTTTTTTCTTTTTATTTCACTCTACTGATAGCTAATTTCTCCTAGAGTTCTTTCCATGTAAGCAGAGCTAGCTTTTTTTCTCCTTATTTCAAGCGTCATGGGAACAGGAACATTTTAAGTCAGTAGAGGAAGAAAAAATTTAAATGTACCATTATTGTGGTTCCTGTGGATTAAATAAATTGATTTCTTATGTTTGTAACTTTTTAGCATTGCAGAACTGCTTAATAGTTCTGTTTGATGTTGCAGGCTTCTTAACACCTAATCCATCAGATTCTTATGTTTTCCTTTGTTTTGATTGAAACATCAACCTTTTGTTTGTCTTTCTTGTGATAAGACTATGAGAGGACTAGAAGCTCATAATATCCCATGAAAGATTATTACCTTATAAGGCTCACCATCTATTACAGTCTTCTGCTTTGAAGAAAATTGTAGCTTTACACAGGGAGGTGGACTTTGTGCAATATGCATTTGATAAAGAATCTGTCCAAAGCAGGAGCTGTGTACTGGATTTTTACTCTCTGGGATGGTGTAGAGTGGTAGAGGTCTGTACGCTTTACTAAATTCCTCCCTATGCATTTTAGGTGCCACTTACCTTCAGCTTAGTGGAGAAGAGAGTACCTTTTGATCCTCCAGGCAGGATATGTATTCATTGCTGACCTATTGTGGACCACACAGGTGAATCAGATTATTAAGCTTTCCCTTCTTTACTGTATGATAGTGTAGGTCCTAGATACGACTGAAACGTCTCATCAGTTTTACTGTGAGGATTTTTAAAATATTTTTTTTAATTAACTCCTTCCTGAGATGATGTTGACTGCTTTTGATGTAAACAGCCTCCTGGAAAAATTAGCAAGTAGCTTTGTGAGAAGCTTTTCAATCTCTAAAATGTTTGAAAGTTATTAGTTGCCCTGTAGTTCCTGAGTTGGTTTTTACTACACCATTTTGTTTGCAACTTGGAAATTGTAGTGTTTCCCTTTCTATCAACATCTGAACCCACAAGGCAATTTAGAGAGGAAAAATCCCCAAACCCTAAAATGTTTTGCTGATGATTTGAAAGTAGTTTAATAATGTGTATTCAGGTTATTTTATTTTTTAGTTTTTACCAAATACAGAATCTTCTAGAAATGCATTTAAGCAGACATCCTCATAGTAAAGTTAAACAGATGCTTTAATGCAGTGAGTTATACTCAAGGTGAGAATGGTTTATGTGCTGTCTTTTTCAGGGGTAAAGTTAGAATACATTTCAGTTTTGTCCCAAATGAAGGAACTAGTAGAGCAGGATTTTACAAAGAGAAATTGTATCTTGATTTAGATAGCACCTGCTTTATGTCAACATCTAAATTTTTATATTGTACAAGTAGAATGATAAGAAGAAAATCTTTCAGCATTAGTAGTACCATGAGCCATAATACTTTGTATGACATCTGCATGAAAACTGCATTCATTGTTGTATTATAGTTTTTAGAGCCAGGTATTAGTTATCTTTATGTCTGTTCCCTCTGACCCTACATCAAAGCAGGGAAAATCAATTGCATTTTCTGCTTTAAGCAGTGTTCCTGCCATTATTTTCTTTCCATTTGCATCATAGAGCATTCAGACTTAAAGCCAAGAAGTACCATGACATAAGCAAACAATCACTCCTTGTGTTTGTTCTGCTTAAGTTAATGAGAGAAGGAGGTCATATCTCAGAGAAATAAAAATCCCTTTTTCACCATTCCTGGTGCTCTCGTTGCTGCTGTACGGCACGTGCATTTTACCCACAGCCCCAGGAATTCTGAATCCTTTAAAGCTCTTCAGGGTTATTGAGACTGTGCTTCAGTGATGCTGTGGTGTGTCCTGTTTGGTATGTCCTATCCACAGTGATTGCCAAATGTGCTTTTTTATCATGATCCATCTGCATGCTTGCTATGCTTACTGTTTTTTGCTCACACACCACAGTGCCGTGTTGTTTGCATGACAAATAGCAGAATATTAAATCTTCAGGGCCATAGAAAAAGGCCTCGCAGTGCAGAAAGAACAGTTTTACAGATTTCTTTTCCTGATCCCACAAATTTTTGTTTTGGTCCTTTGCGTCCTTGGAACAAATTGAAGTACATTTGAGAATTTAATTGTTAACATTGATTGAACTGGAAGAAAGTTAACACTGTGTGCCCTGGAGGCCATGAACTTTTTGTAGCATTGCTGATTTATACAAATTGTACATTCAATGAAAGTATTGTGGGAAACTCCTAGTTTATGGTTAAGTCTGATTGTATAGGCTTTGCTTAAAGCTTTCAAGGATCTTTTGTGTACTCATATTCTCAGATATGTTCATATTAGCATAAGTAGTGATCCTGTTGCTGCTTAACAACTAAATGCAGAAAACTTCCAGTTTTATTTAAACTGGAAGATACTGAGTAAATTTAAATGACACATACAAAATAGTGCTTAGTCTTTCTGATATGCAATTTTATTTCTGCAACAGCTATTTAACTAATAGTACATTTACACCAAATTATTTAGTCCCATTCCTTCAAATAAACCCTCTTTCTTCTAATGGCAAAGTCACTCAGTATGCTGTAATCTTAACATACCATCTGAGAAAATATTGTATAAGTATTTTATAATGTAAAAAAAAAATTGTCAACCTAATACCAGTCAAAAATGTAATTTAATACTCTATAAAGACAAGCAAGAGCTTGAATTCAACTGATGTTCGATTAAGATTCATACACTGAAAACAAAAATAATTTGTGTGTCAGTGTTGCCATTTATTACATACACATAGAAGACTGTAAAAGTTGAAAGTAATTTTATTTTGTTTTGCATTTTATTTTTGCATTCTTCTTAGAAAACCAAATTAATTGTAAACATTTTTGGGTTTGAATTCTAATTGATGCAGTTGTTTAAATTGCGAGTTCTGCAAAAATTGTCTATGCGAAAATATTTAATGTTTAAAAGGAATTACAAAATTTCTGTGGTCTAAGGTTTTGTAAAATCATGATTTAGAAAATCTAAATTTTGGAACAGTTTTGAGTAAACCAAACTTATAGGCTCACACAAAGGGTAACAAAGGAAATGTTCTAAATGCAAAGAAGAATATGAAATTATGCTGCCTAGGGTTACTTTGTGGACTATAAAGTGCTAAGACCTTGTACTTGCAGTAGATACAAATGGCACAGTGCATTCTAAGGAACATTAGGAGTGTGTTGCAAGTATTGGGCCATCCTATTTTTCCAAAGTCTCCAAATATATAT